>NC_134699.1:24189314-24490564 GCF_050947455.1 Rhinoderma darwinii
AGTGCCACAGTGCCTATGTAGATAGCGCTACCCCCCCCCCCCCAGATAGCCCATTGGGCTCCCTCTAGGAGCATAAACCCCAGCCAGAGTGCCGGGAATTCCGCTCGAGGAGCCCCTGATGTCAATGTCCATATATGGATACTAACGTCAGGGGCTCCCTCTAGAAACTGAATCCACGGGCAGAGCATCCATATATGGCCAATGACATCAGGGGCTGCCTCTAGGCAATGCTCTGGCTGGGAATTCCGCTCCAGGAGGCTACCCTGACATCACTATCCATATAAGAACAGTGATGTTACGGGTTTGAACATGTCAGAATCTCCAGCTACAGCAATATTCTGGCCGGGGACTCCACTCCTGGATGAGCCACTGACGTTTCATCCGATGTGACCACTGCAGCCTGTGATTGGCTGCAGCAAATGGGATGAAACATCATCCCTGGAGGCTGGGCTGGACAGAGGAACAGAGAGGTCTGGGTAAGTATGAGAGCTTTTTTTTTTTTTCCCCGAGTTGCGATTTTAACGGCGGAATCACAGCTTTTCCACCACAAAAATCGCAACGTCTGCTATTTGTTGTGGGTTTTACCTTACCATTGAATTCAATGAGAAAAACACACAACAGAAAACACTTGATTTCGCTGCATCAATGGACAGGCTGCAGATTAAACAAAAACACACCACAGGTTAATTTATGAGCGGTTTTTCTGCTGTTTTTTTACGCAGTGTGTGTATGAGATTTGTTAAAATGCGGATTTTCCACAATGTTATCAGTTGTGGAAAATTCTCAGTATTTACGCTACGCGTGAACCCAGCCTTAGTTCAGAACCCAGCCTCAGTACGTGTGAATCCAGGCCACATTTATGGTGGTGTTTTCATTGGAGTCTTGGTTTGTAACATTTGTTAAATTTTTGGGGTCAGTTATTTTTTTCAAAAATACAGCCTGCTCTGATTCAAACTTTTTTACTCTTGTATTTTTCCCATAGGCTTCTTTATAGGACTTGGAGCCTGTTCACATCACACGTCGGGCTTCCATAAAAAAAAAATGTTTCCGCGAAACCAATAGTGTAGTTGAGTACGCTACGGTTTCCGCAAAAAAAAAAAAAGTTAACTTTACAGAATAGAAACCAACTGCAACGGGAGCATTACCATTGAAAGCAACAGTAATGCAAACGGAAGCTATGGTTTCCGTTTGGCTTTCCGTTCATCGGCTCCTCCAATGTAAAGATCTAACTGAACCGATGAACGGAAGCCCAACGCTGACGTGAATAGGCCCTAAAAATAAAAAAACTGAAAAAAAAAATGCATGTACAAAACGTGAATACAAAAACGCCAAAAAACGCTTACAAATTTATGGCGTTTCAAACACGCAGGAAAAAAAAAATAATGTGTGAAGGAGAACAAAAGGCCCTTTTACACGGGCAGATGATCAGCTGAATGAGCGCTCATACCCAGTCATTACCACGTATAAACAGGGCAATCAGCCGACAAACGAGCAAACATTCGTTTGCTGGCTGATCACATATTTATGGCCAAATATTGTTTGTCGTCAGCACATCTCCTGTGTAAACAAGCCGACAATATGCAAACTGGGGACAAATGACCCTATTAAGATTGTTTGTACCCATGCTCCCAATCATTGCTCCATGTAAAAGGAGTAAACGGGTGCCAATCTACATGCTGATATCGATTGGCGCTCTGGTTACTGGGCAGAAAACCTGTCTGTGTACAACTATCCTTATTACATGGGCCAACGATTGGGCAAATGAACGCTCATTGCACTGTGTAATAAGGGCAACGATCAGACGATGAACGAGCAGACGCTCGTTCATCGTCTGATCTGCTCTTTTATGCAGAATTAAAAATCATCATTGTCGGCAGATCTCCCTGTGTAAACTATCGTAGTAACGAGCGCTCGTCCCTATACACATCCAATCATTGCCATGTGATAGGACTGGAGCAGATAAGCGGTCTCGTTGATAAGCGCTCGTTTACACAGCCCACGTAATGGTACCTTAAAGAGACTCTGTCACCACATTATAAGTGGCCTATCTCCTACATAATGAGATCGGCGCTATAATGTAGGTGACAGCAGTGCTTTTTATTTAATAAAACGATCTGTTTTCACCAGTTTATTAGCGATTTTAGCTTTATGCTAATGAGTTGCTTAATGCCCAAGTGGGCGTGTTTTTACGTTAGACCAAGTGGGCGTTGTACAGAGGAGTGTATGACGCTGACCAATGAGCGTCATGCACTCCTCTCCATTCATTTAGACAGCGCATAGGGATCCTTTTAGATCGCTATGTGGTGTCTTATACTAACACATTAACAATACTGAAGTGTTTAGACAGTGAATAGACATTCCACGGGATGTCTATTCACAATCCCTGCACTTCGTTACTCTGTCTGTGGTAGTTACAGCGGAGGAAGCGTGATCTCGGGAGATCTCGCTGTAAATGACAGGTTACAACGAGATTACGCCTCCTCTGCTGTAACTACCATAGAAACAGTAACGAAGTGCAGGGATTGTGAATAGACATCCCGTGGAATGTCTATTCACTGTCTAAACACTTCAGTATTATTAATGTGTTCGTATAAGACAGCACATAGCGATCTAAAAGGATCCCTATGCGCTGTCTAAATGAATGGAGAGGAGTGCATGACGCTGATTGGTCAGCGTCATACACTCCTCTGTACAACGCCCACTTGGTCTAAAGTAAACACACGCCCACTTGGGCATTAAGCAACTCATTAGCATAAATGTAAAATCGCTAATAAAGTGGTGAAAATAGATCGTTTTATTAAATAAAAAGCATTACTGTCACCTACATTATAGCGCCGATCTCCTTATGTAGGAGACAGGACACTCATAATGTGGTGACAGAGCCTCTTTAAGAGAGACAACTAAAACATAACTTATACAGCACCAACATTTTCTGTAGCATTAACCATACAAAATAGCAGGTAATGAAAACAAGTCAGCAAACAAAGACGAAAGAGATGACCTTGTCCTAAAGAGCTTACCATCTAAAGCCATTGCGGATGCCAGAACATTCCTTGACTGGAGAGGAACGATATTAGAGTTGGGCAGACATAATTCCAGGACTCTCACCACAACTCTGGGGAGGGCGCTATTTAATCTTTTGCCTCGAGCAGCAAATTGGCGAGAAACATGTATCTCTTGTGCAGATACTGAACAAGTAGGAAGCTGCAGTACCATATGAGGCCCTGTAGCCTAAAACCTTAACATCTGTGATCCAAAAATGTTGTATTTTTTATGTAGCGAATGGTCACTGCAAGTGGGGTGTATAAACCTAAGATATGGACTATACACAGTGTAGCATGACAGTGGAAACCCACAAGAATACAAGATATCAAATCCTTAATGTACATGTAACGATCAGAAGACTGTCATGTGATAATTATAAGAAGGGGCGCCTGCAAATGGCAATGCGGTGTGGATGGACCCTATACAGCAGTGCACGGAGTACAACCAGGTCCATATTAAGGAGGGAGTCACTCCATGAGACACCTCCCTAATACAGTACAGAATGCTGCATGGCACGGGTTTCGTATTCAGATGTGCAAAATATGGACCCATTGCTTTCAACGGGCGTAGGGTTTTATTGCTATCACTTTATGAGCCACATTAGAAGATTTTTGAGACACTTACCTTACAAGGTTCCTCTGATGTAGATTAGAAGATGCGAAGACCTTTAATTTAATTACCTGAATAGTTATTTCGGCAGCTTCAATGATCATGTGAATGGTCCTTTAGGGATTCATTGGATGCGGTACTAAAGAATATAGTGAAACGGTAATATATTATGTTCACAATGACAGCAGTAAGTTTAAGGGCCCATTCACACGAATGTGAACGTTCGCGTGCTGCGCATGGAAATCACGCACAGCACACGGAACCATTGAATTCAATGGGGCCGTTCACACATGCGTGAGGTTTCACGCAGCGAGAGTCCGCTGTGTGACACTCACTGCATGTGCTATAGTGGAGCGTTTTCACACACCTATTGAAGTCAACGGCTGCGTAAAAACCACACACCGCACGCGGACGCACATTTCGATTGAAAAACAAAAAAACACAACTGTGCTTTGCGAGGGCGTGAATAACGCGTGCCACTCGCAAAGCACACTGACACATAACGAAACACATACGGACCAGATTCATGCGCGTGAATCTAATACGCTCGTGTGAATGTAGCCTTAGACCGAATTAAAGGGGTATTTCCATCATAGAATGTTATATTGCTAGAATAGGCGTTTTCTGTCCTGTGGGACCCCTGCTGATCTGGAAAACAAAGGGATTTTGGTCCCTATGGCTTATCCCCTGCACAGCGACACAGGTCTGCTGTAACGTGACAAGGTACTGGTGTTTAGATAGTAATATGAAGGCATTCCCAACATGTAAACATCCGCATTGCTATGGAATTCGCCTGACATTTAAAGTGACACTCCGAGCAAAACTGTTACACCATGTTGTGCCAGGTTCAAAGCATGAGGGGCAATGCATAATTCTCTCTAGAGTCCTCTGAATCCTTGTGGCATGCACTGCACCCTTAGGCCCCGTACTAGCTAGTTTTGCATAATCTTTTAAACTGTCAGTGCGCCAAAACAATACATTTAGAATTCATTTTTACCTCTTCCAGTTACACTTATGTCATAATACGGCTGCGTTTTGTAATAGGGCAGCCGTTACGAATACCTCCAACATAAAGCACCCAATGGAGCACTATATAGAAGCACGGAGAGTCCCTTAGTCTGCACTATGGAGTCACGGGGGACTCCGCATACTGCCATACAGGCTGCTGCACACTGCTTTGCCGTATGGATGAGGCCTGAAAGGGTTTGTCCAGGATTTAAAACAAAAAAAAACAGACATCGCCACAAGACTTGAACTCAACTGCAATACCAGAAACAGCCTATGTGCAGCCTATGTGCAGCCTATGTGCAGCCTATGTGCAGCCTATGTGCAGCCTATGTGCAGCCTATGTGCAGCCTATGTGCAGCCTATGTGCAGCCTATGTGCAGCCTATGTGCAGCCGTTTCGGGGAAAAATCCTGCCCTACACCTTTAAGGTGAGCTTTCAAGTCTTTATTGGATATTATTATGTAGATACTTGTGTAACCTCACAAGGGACAGGCCCATGATGCAAAAAAAATGCCACTCCAGCGCAAACAATTCATAGCATGACAACAGTAAAGCAGACAACAATCATACTCGAGGATGTAGTTATATCTAAATTGTTTATTTTAAACCCACTTCTGCACCCGTCTTGAAGTATTTAACATGGCAGGAAAAAAAATAAAAAAATTCTTCTGAATCAGAGACAGGAGCTGAAATCAAGACATATGTGAATGCTTTAATGTCTTGGGGTGGGAAGGGAGAGACAAAATAGATAGACTGATCACTAACACAAAACAATTTTTGCAGTTATCTCCTATTCAACGTCTACAAAGAAATAATTCTTGGGGGTTCCAAAAAAAATATGCTTAAAAAATAAAAAATTTAATTGGGAAGAACGTGTCCCTCTCATGCCTATAACACAGTATATATACAAACAGGGCTTGAAGGACACCTTAAACTTTTGTTTTTTTCTGACATCCCAATTTCGCACACAGGGCCAGTTCTGCAGCAGTTTTCATATATTAAAATCCAACAAGGAAGAAAAAGAGTCAAAAGACAATAAAATAAATTACACACAGACTATTTTCAATAAATTAAGCGCAGAAACAAAAATATACACAAAATTCAGTGAATTTAAGGAGGGGGGGGGGGGAGGGGCGGTTTACGGTTGTGCTGGAGATAATTTTCATAAGTTTCCTCCATGAGATTAATTTACATTTTCCCTGTTAAGGGCAAAAACTTTTTTTAAAAAAATCCTTATCCCTCAGGATAAATAATAATTACAATTTTTTTTAAATAAAATGAAAAAAAAAAAAAAAAAAAAAAAAAAGGAGAAACAGTTGCGGTTCCACAATCAATTCTGCGTGGGCTTATGGGTTGGCTACGACAGTCAGGTGGCACTCATCGTGGGTGCAACAATTACCGCTCTAGTTAACCTGTGTACCAGGCAGCCATAACCATCCTGTTAGAGATGTATGGATTATCTCCAGTGGTAACCTATTTCCAGTGTTATAAAGACCTGCGTTGAGACCAAAATGTGAGAAATCACACGACAGGACGGAAGGATATTCAGCACTCAAAAAGTAGAATTTCTCTTTTCCATCAGCAGTAAATTTCAATTGCGTCCTCCATTCAGCCGGTTCAGGGCGTTTCGTGGTTTATGGTCTGTCCACATTGTGACAATGGCCCAAGAGGACTTCCAGTTCTGTCCATGAGATGTATGGTCTCTGCAGACCTTTGCTAATAAAATAAATAACTGTCCATTCTGAAGGAATATCAAATGGTGCTCAACACACCGGAAGCCCCGTCCACAATTCAGTAGAGGGCGGCCCGTTGTTCAGTAGCTATGCCGGGGGCACGTACCCCCTGTTCAATTTCGTTTACGAGGAAATTTCATCAAAATACAATACTGTAACATAGTAAAGATGCTGGGAGAACCGTGTGACCAGCAACTTACATTCCAGTGGGGGCTCTTGGAAATCAGGGGGTACGTCAGCGTCCTGGCAGTTTGACAACCAATTCCAAGATGTATTATCACCCCTTAAGTCTTTATTGGGGGAAATGTGGAGGGAGACTTCGAAGTGGTCCACTGAAGGTCCGTCCCCCCATCATATTCCTCCATCCCCCAGGGTGGGTCCAGTGTACTCATACCAGCACAAAGTTTCCTAACAAGAGACCGGATGTAAATTAGTCCAGTGTGAGAAGGCATCCTGTAATGTTAAATGACATAAACCCAACACTTCACAGTATACAAGCTAGATTTAGGTCAGCCGAACCCACCGATTTCAGCCGACCATCTAATGTGTATGGTGTTGTCCCGACTCTCCCCCAACGGCAGATGCCAGAGAGAAGGAGTGGGCATGTGGAATTTCAACATGCCGGATCCTAAGATAAGCGGACGAGTGACAGCTGCTTTTTCCCTGAGCAAAGTGTGCATTTGTATGTGGGAGTGGGCAGGAATAGTCGTCACCTAAACAAGCATTCTGCCGACAGCTATCTAAAATGTATGGCCAGCTAACCGCTGCTCTGTGTAAAAGGAGTCTGGGAAGGAGTGCAGCAGGACATGGGTTGGGGGGAGAATGGTTGCGGTCTGGCTACTTCAAGGAAGAATTGCAATTTCAACAATTCGTCCTAGATTTTATATCAGTGATGTAAACATCGACTTCGATGCCAAGGACCCGAGCGGTCAAATGACGTCACGTTGTCTCTAATCAAATTTGCACAGGACCTTTACGGAAAGTGCTTAGGATTACGTCTCAATTTCTCCCCATACAACTACTAACAAACAGTATGTATACGCTTACCCCAAAATACATTTCTTCACTTTGGTCTTCCAAATACACTCAAAACAATTGTGTTATTAATCAATGGAGACACCTTTTAAAGGAGTTGTATGATGAAGACAATCCCTCTAACTGGATGCTGTCGTCTCTAACTTCCAATGATCAGCTGCTATCGCCAAGATAAGCCGCGTCTGACCAGGCACTAACCCCGCTGCGGTAGCTACAGGGAAAATTAAGCCTTACATGACGGCCATTCAAATGAAAGGCTGACCACATGATACATGGACAGGCAGGGTCCTCCAAAGGTGGATCTCTGTTATGGCTCATAGAGGTGAATCCTTAGCAAGGGGACCCCCCCCCTCTATTACATTCATACGTCCTAAGCTCTTAATGTTATAAAGATACATTGAAAAACTAATCCAGAGAGAATGTTGGGCCTAAATCAATCATGGTATTAAAAGATGGACATTCATTTTAAGCCCATGAACGTGGTTTTCTATTTTGAACTGTACTAGGGTTGTCACGATGCCAGAATTTAGACTTAGATACCGATACTTTGTGTAGTATTGCGACTTCGATACCAAAACGATACTTTGCCAACAGTAATAATAATAATAATAATAATAATAATAAAGTTCTTCCCTTTTCTGATGTGAGGCGCGAGGTGTGATGATGAATTTTGAATGTGCCTCACATCAATAGTAATTAACCCCATCATGTTTCTCAGTCATAATGGACAACTTTGGGTTAATGTGTAAGGTACATGATGGGGTTAATTACTATTAATGTGAGGCACATGGAGGTTAAATTCATCACACCTTGTGCCTCACAATAATAAGTGAAAGCAGTTTTTATTTTTTTATTTTTACAGCGTACACATCATAAATGACGCAAAAAAATTGTTGTGCAAGTTATTACGGCCGCGCCAAAACCGAATGTGTATATCTTATGTATTGAGACTTATTTTAAAAAAGGTGTATGTGTATTTGTTTTTAATTTAACATTACTTTATGTTTTTGCTTTATTTTTAAACTTTAACGTACTGGCATATATTTATATACTGATAGTAATGTACTGGCATATATTTATATACTGATAGTAATGTACTGGCATATATCTATATACTGATAGTAATGTACTGGCATATATCTATATACTGATAGTAATGCACTGGCATATATCTATATACTGATAGTAATGTACTGGCATATATCTATATACTGATAGTAATGTACTGGCATATATCTATATACTGATAGTAATGTACTGGCATATATCTATATACTGATAGTAATGTACTGGCATATATCTATATACTGATAGTAATGCACTGGCATATATCTATATACTGATAGTAATGTACTGGCATATATCTATATACTGATAGTAATGTACTGGCATATATCTATATACTGATAGTAATGTACTGGCATATATCTATATACTGATAGTAATGTACTGGCATATATCTATATACTGATAGTAATGTACTGGAATATATCTATATACTGATAGTAATGTACTGGCATATATCTATATACTGATAGTAATGTACTGGCATATATCTATATACTGATAGTAATGTACTGGCATATATCTATATACTGATAGTAATGCACTGGCATATATCTATATACTGATAGTAATGCACTGGCATATATCTATATACTGATAGTAATGCACTGGCATATATCTATATACTGATAGTAATGCACTGGCATATAGCTATATACTGATAGTAATGTACTGGCATATATCTATATACTGATAGTAATGTACTGGCATATATCTATATTACAGTATATTAGCCTGTGTAATGATAGTACACAGGCAGTTGTTAAGACATACCCGAGTATACTCTAACAGGAAATATGGCAAGACAGCCCTGGGGTCCTTCAATGGACCCTGGGCTGTCTGCCCATATATGGTATGTCCCTCAATCGCGTCCCAGGGATTCCCTGTGACACGATCCAAGGGGCATGCCCCCTTATCATTTTAGCCTTGAATGCTGCGGTCAGCTTTGATGGCAGCATTCAGGGGAATAGCGGCGGAGATGAGGTTTCTCTCATCTCTGCCGTTAGAGCGGTTCTGCGGTTGAGTAACACAGCCATTGCCCCGATCCTGACAACAAGTGTGTGCGCGGTCAGCATGAGGTGATGCGGCCGACGCTGCACTAACGAGAGGTGGTTCAGGCACGGAGAACAGAACATGGGGGTGTTTTGCAGTGCGCTTGCCATGTTCTGTCTTCAGTGCTGCCGCTCATTAGTGCAGCGCCGGCCGCATCGCATCATCCTGACCCCGTGCACATGTCAGGACTCAGGAGCGGGGCAATGACTGTATCACACAGCCGCAGTCCCGCTCTCATACACTCACGTGTTACAATGCTAAGCTGTGCGGCCGCACAGTTTAGGATCGAACCGTTTGAGGGTGCAGAGCATCGAAACAGTATCGACGTTTCGATGCATCCCTATACTGTGCTATCTGAGTATTAATACTACTGCAAGATAAAATAAAGATGTCCCCTACTATAAACCACGTAAAATTGTTATCACCCTTCAAGCGAAGACGAGGATTGTATTCTTAATTACCTGGTTCCAAGACAATAAGTTACATGTAGGAGCCTTGCTACGTGGAGCTCTCTGTCCCAGACTCCATTTTGGGGACATGACGGGACTCCTTTAAACACAGGTATATTTCCTCTTGTGGGTCATAGTAATAGAACTTGCGCAGGTATGAGATGAGAGGCCTGAAGAAGAAGAAAACGGGAAACCAGTAGAGCTTTAGTGTTTGTAAGAAGGTTGTCCAGGAATTTAGGTGAAATGTTACCACAAAATATCAGATTAACTAGAGAGGAGACATCTTCATTTTTAAAAGGTACTTTATTATGGGCACCTCAAACAAAGTAAATGGGATATAAAATAATCCATGTTCTTGTAAATTAACTATTTATAGTCCAGGACAAAGTAGTACAGTCTTAGGCCGGGTTCACACACAGCATGAATACTGTTGATTTTCCTTTAACGGATTTAGGATTTAGTTGTGGAAAATCCGCAGCATAATACAGTAGCAGCAAAGTGAATGAGATATGAACAATGATGAGAGGAAAAAACGCTCAGAAATGGACCTGCGGTGCGTTATTTTAAATCCGCAACATGACTATTGTATTTGTATAATCGCGGCTTTTTTGTTGAATTCAATGTGAGGTAAAACCCGCAACAAAGAGCAGATGTTGCTATTTTTGCATAGGAGAAGCTACGATTCTCAGGCTGCTGCAGTCACATGGGAGGAAACATCATCCCAGGAGGCCAGGCTGCAGGAAGCGTCGTCATGGCTACGGGTAAGTATAATTATTTTTTTACGTGCAGTTTTCCGCAGTGTATCTGCCTTGTGTGAACATAGCCTTACAGAACCAGAACACGTCTCCTGGGGTATTAAGACCAAGGTTGTATAATCTTGAATGATTACGCGGTAAAGTGATTTTAATGAGCCATTTCCATTACAAGCGTGCACAAACTATATACATATAAACCCAAAGCTTCAAAGAACCAGGATTCTGTTTTTCCCCCCAGAAATGGCACCTCTCTTGCCAATGGACTGTCTGGCATTGCAGCCCATCCCCTTTTTTTCAAACAGGGATTGTCCCAAAATTGACCATTATCAGCTATCCATAGTTTAGGTGATAATTGTCTCAATAATGGGACCCCCACCGATTGTGTGAACGGGGTCCCCGAACCCCCAGGTCGTCCTCACTGCACCACCCACAAACTTTGAATGGAGTAGCACTGCACATACTGGACCACTGCTCAATTCAATGTCGTTCTCACGGAGGAGAAACAGAGAGTTCGAGACCCCCGTTCTCACAACCGGCGGTGGTCCCAGCGTTTACACAATAGTCCCCTATCCCGTGGATAAGTGATAATTGTCAATTCTGATAAATTCCTTCAATATTTTATTCTGCTGTGAATTGGTTATATCTTTTTTGGATGAGCTGGGTGTACACCATTACCGTTCCCACAGGACAGTGGTCTCCAACATGTGGCTCTCCAGCTGATGTGTAACTACAACTCCCAGCATACCGTGACAGCCACAAGCTATTGTCGCATTCATGAAAGCGGGAGAACAAATTGAAGACCACTGTCCTAAAAAGGGGGTATTACACAGCTTTTCCCCAGATTTCTGCTTAGATGTGCAGCAATATAGACATAGGGAATCACTGTATAGATCTGCACATTGATCATTCAAATGTCCGCTTATAGAAGAGGACTTTTTCTAGTGACAATGAATTTTAGGGGTGAAATATTGTAATGATGTGACGCCACAAATCTCTGAGCAGTTTACATTTAATGTCATCTCTTCTCTAATTTTGCAAAAAAAATAAAAAAAATGAAGAAGAGGAATCTTGACTTAAAGCCAATAATTTCATTTCAATCATGGTAAATACAGAGCGGTATCTGTATATAGAAGTCCTTAGACTCCCATTCTATAATGTGGGTCACACGGCATTACACAAGAACACCGTAGTGCAATCAGCAATGTGGTCTATGTTCTGACAGGGGGTGAACAAGCCGTGAGACGGCAGCAGACGACAGCACAGCCCCCAGACCTCCCAGTGCAACATAAACAGCACTTAGCAGGGGCTCTGACTAATAATTAGTGTTGACGCTGGAAATGGTAATTATATAGGATGGAGAATTGTATTTACACACACAGAGTTCTGCACAGTAGATGGGAAGAGACGGCATGCCAGGCAGGGTTTCTGCATGTATATACATCTACACACACACACATATTATATATATATATATATATATATATATATATATATATATATATATATATATATATATATATATATATTACATACACACACGCACGTAGGATATGGAATAAGACGGAGAAAGACAAAGATGGATGAATTTGATGTAAAAAAGCAAAATGCACCACGGCTATTCTCCATAATGTGGGCTTCCCAGTGATCAACATATACATAATCCAACTACAACTGTAGGGATCGTTAAAGAAAAAGATTTTAATAGTGAACTCTCCTCTCCCCCTAGCCATGTAGAACCGTGCCTGCAATCCTACATAGTGAGGCGATGATCACTCGCTCCTAAGCCAGTCAGATGTACATTATGTTACTTGTCCTTTTCATGCCATTTCGTCCTCATAATCCCTATATAAATATTTCTATAAATTGTGTTTCCGAAAATTATTCACCTTTGAACACAGGATGAAAAGTGGCCATGCGTTACAATATAATCTATTCTAAAATTTGCAACGAGAGACTGTAAAAAAAAACAAAACACTATTTGAATATAGGAAAACATAAGATTAAAAATACTTAAAAAAATAATTTTTGGATTTAATTTTTTGAACGTTAATTGTGCCAATTGGCAAATCGGCCACAACAATTAGATCCAGTTTGCTATTCTTAATGTATAGCATGGTGCAGCCTGGGGCCACGAGACCTCAATACTCACTTGGGTAGAGGGAGCTCAGGAATGTGGTCTATCCGGACCAGTTGTCTAATACGGAAGCGACATAAATGTTGCAGAGATTTCACATTACTGAAGCGGGAAACAGGGTATAATAGTTGTACTGGGGTAGGTGGAAGACCTGAAAGAGAAAGGCGTCTGATGAATAAAATTCTATAAACCAAGTAAAACGACTGGCAGCGAAGGATAACAGCAGACAGCCTGAGAAGCCCTTATACAAGAAAGGAAGGGAGGAAGCATAAGAGAGTGGCACAGCACAATAAACGAAAGCAGCAAGGGAGGCAGAGGGATCATAAATGCAGGGACCGCTCAGGCAGTCAACCACAGCTTGTATAGCGATATACATGTATTCAGGTACTTACCCGGTACCCGTGAACGCAGGAAATACAGGAACTTTCCATTTTTGGAGTGCATGATGGCTCGTTTTATGAACTCCACTACAGACTGGCAACGATCTTCAAACTTAGGATGGCACCATAGACTGAATGTGCCTGAGAGGACAGAGAAACAAGGGTAAATATAACAGTCTGGTAAACACTTATATTATATAAACTGAAAACTCAAGTGACTCTGCTCATTTTCACACATGACGTATTTGTTGAGGATTTTCATTGAAAATTCAGAGCAAATTACATTGCAATGCTAGTGAGTTTGTAGCGAAAAAAAATTGGCGAAATCTCCGGTCATGCTGTGGCTTTTCATATCTGCAGCACGCATATTATGTTGTGGATTGCTGTGAAGTTTTCGTTGTAAGGGTTGAAATCTGCAGCAGAACTCACCTGTAACACGAGCAGAATTTGGTGGAGAAGTTCTGCTCCATCTGAAGTTACCCCTAAGGCTATATTCACACCACATAAACACAGTGCAATGAGATCGACGTGTGCAAGAGCGTCCCTTTCCCCGTGCGCTCACCTCGATAGTGCTCCATGCGCGTGTGGTGGGTGATGCCTTGTGAGCGGAAGCTGAGGCTCAGTATATAGCGGGGATCAGAGCTATCTCGTACAAGGAATGAACCATCTGGCTTCCCTTTCAGTTTCATTTCTGCGTCCTCCCAGTTCATGGGACCCCAGTACCAACCACACTGCAGGGAGAAAGGTATGCCAAGTAAAACCAAAAGCTCAAAAGACAGAAAAAAGTAGGATCTATATAAGTCAGTATTAACCTTTTCCAGTTCTCTCAAACTTGCAGCAAAACTACTGGGATCCTGCCGGAGAATGGGGCATTGTAAGGGCTGTACCAGTGGGACTGGCACACACTCAGGCGGCCGAAGGGGTACCACTCGAGGCAGGGGATCTGCAATAAGATTAAAGAGAAGCATTTTAGCATTTAGTCGATTTTAGTTGAAATCCTCCCTCCAGCTTTTCACTGCACTACGTTTCTATTTGCACACAGTAATATTCAAGTTCTGCAAGCTGCAATGTACTTGTAAAGCCTCCTACCTACTGTACTTTCAATTGCTCTATACCCCTATGCTTTACACTGCAGCTCTGCTAGGTCAGCTTGAATGCTGTGTATAACTACAGCCCACTAGGAAGTAACAGCAAGAAAGGTCTGATTTCCGTTATTGAATGAATAGACTTATAGGCGGCAAGTAACTAATCCATGATTGAAAATACAGAGGAAAGGCCAAGTATCTGGTAACGGCCATGCGTATACCGAGTCTATTCAGCATGAATATAGGGATTTCCTGGAGTTCTGCTTGACTATTAAGATATACAATACTTGCACAGTAATGTAAACCAAAAAAATAAGAAATTAAATGGTGCATTTCAAGATGTATAGTAAAGTCAATAAAATGGAAAATTGGATAACGTACTATATAGTAGTAAAGACTGACCCGGAGCATGTGGCGGGGGTGGTGGGGGCAGCGGGAATGACTGTAGTGAGGACCCCATAGGACCTACTAGAACAGACGCTGGTTGTATACCTCCAATATCATCTGGAAGAAAAAAATATTCACATTACCTAAAATCTGAGAAAAACAGACTAAAAAAAAAAAAAAAAAAAAAAAAAAAAAGTCAAAAATGTCTATACTATATATCAATACAAACAAAGGTCAGAGAGGAAAAAGTGGCATTGTTGCTCACAGGAACGCGTACGTTTCAATGATTTGAACATTTATTCTTTTTTTCAAATTTTTGATAAATGAGTGCACAAAATGGGACAATGGGAAGAGAATTACCTAGAAGGCTCAGACTCCTGCGAGGAGGTGGAGGAGGGGTAGGGGGGTGGGTAGAGCATGAACCTCGGTGAGATATGTCCACATCCACAAGAGATACGGTTTCACCTGCCATAAAGGAAAACACATTAGAAAATGTAGTGGGACCACCCAACATCAGGACCATTTATTGGACCACTTACCAGTAAAGAGGGGACTGAAGGAGACTGGAGAGAAGGCACTTTGAGTTCTGGTCAAACGGGGCTTCCTGGGAAAAGAAACACATTGATAAGTGAAATTATGGTGACGCAGAATACAGAACAGTTTTTGTTATACAGCATAAACAGACAACCCCTAAGGCTTCATGCACACGACTGTGCCTGTAATTACGGGCACGGCCGGCCATGGACAGCCGGCCATTTTTACGGGCCGTGCTCCCATTATAAATTATAGGAGCACGGTCCGTAAAATTAAAAAATAGGACATGTCCTATTTTTTTCGGCAGGATTCTACGGCACGGACACCCTCCCGTAGACATACGGAAGGTGTCCGGCGGCCCTAGAACTGAATGGGCCCGTAATACCAGTCCGTAATTACGGGTGATTTTACGGTCGTGTGCATATGGGGGCCTTACCCTGCCATCTCTACATTCTCTGCAGACAAGAAACACCAACATAGAGGGCAAAATGCTGGTTTAGCAGGTACCGCCATGAAAGGAAAACAGTGAAAGGGACAGAAGTCTAAACCAGAGCTGCGGCCCCTATATTTTCAGGACCCCCGCCGATTACAAAGTAATGAGATACCCTAGGATATGCTATCACTTTATTAGGTGGGAATGTCCTTTTAATTGCAAACTTGAATCATGGTTTATATATCAGGTACAGAAAATAAAAAATATATCAAATATATCCATCATTTATAGCGGAGTGACATATATCTCTATTGTTTAAAATACTCCGTGGCCCATTATAATGTCGTTAATATAATGACCAAAAAGTAGCATTTATTACATCATACAGTCCCATGGATTGAACAGGACCCAGGACTGCAATAATACCCAAAACCAGCTAACCAGAATACCACGTGGCTGAAACGGTCAAAACTGTGCCCACTACTTGTTTCATTTTAAACCCCCCCCCCCCCCCCAGTTGAATCTACTCAACATCCTGTGTGTCAAAATCCAAAGAAAACACAGAAAGTCTGCAGAGCTATGTGATGCCACCTAAACTGTGTACAGAGGATCCGAAGGAGGGCCTGGCACAATGTCACGAATCATGCAAGAAAATACAGAGTTCCCATGGCAAAGAAACTCAAAAACATCAAAACCTAAAGCAGTCATAACACTGCCCCCACGAATGACCTAGTGCTAGCGCCTCCCAGCCTCACGGATCAGAGCTTACAGTATAGTCACATATATCCACTGCTCCACAAGACGACATTACTCATAGATATAGATTTTATCTACAATGTCATCAATCAATTCACAATTGTTTCCATTCTTAAAGCTGCCAATAAGAGAAATCTCTGCTCTCTTGTTCGGCCAGCAGGTATGACCCCCAAAAAATACGGAAGTGCATGTTATTTCTATGGAGAGGAGGAGGAAGCGTGAGCAGCTGCCTGACATCTTTGATGCCGCTTATTTCAGGAGAAAACAAAAAGGGTAGAGCAAATTTAAAAAAAAAAAAAAAAAATCCAACTAGCTTCCTTACCACCTGAACCCAACCAAAAACAAATCGCCAATGGGGTCAGTACCAGAGATTCCGCCCAGCTTCACCGATGTGCAGGATCTGCCAGCAAAAATGACTATGCCTGGTATACCATTAGGGTGCATTGGTAAGGGTATGTTCACATGCAGAGTCTTCAGGCATATATTTTGTGAGGAGGTGGGGGGACGCTAAACGCCTACAAACATCTGCCCATTTAATTCAATGGGAAAAAACGCTGCGTAAGAACGAGGAGCGTGTCATTTCTTCAGACGTGTTTGAAGCTGTTCTCATTGCGTCAATGGAAAAACAGCTAAAAAAAAAAAAAAAAAACGCCTCAAAAAACATTTTTGGCTTAAAAAACGGCTGAAGATCAGAGGCTGTTTTCCCTTGAAAACAGCTCCGTCATTTTCAGCCATTTTTGATTTTGCGTGTGAACATACCCTAAGGCTGTGTTCACACTGAGTTTTATGCAGGAGGAAAATTCTGTTTGGGATTTTGAGGCAGATTTTGTCCTCCTTGCACGTCGTTCGCCGCGATTTTCGTGGCGTTTTTCACCCGCAGCCATTGAGAGGTCAGAGGTCAGAGGCGTAAACGCGCGAAGATAGGGCATGTCCCTTCTTTCTCCCGTGAGGCAGTTTTACCACTGGCGGGAGAAAACCGCCCCCGCCTCCCATTGAAATCGCGGTTTCCGCTCCAAAAAGCTCGTCAAAATCCTCCGTGTGAACAGGCCCTAACAAGTTGACAACGTAAAAACATCCAGGTAATATGTGCAAGTCGTCAAGTTGATGGCTGGATAAATATTTTATATTATATTTTTATTCATTATTTTAATTAGCCAAATTGCTCCAATTACAAGCAAATAGAGGAGGTCCAACCCCCGGTAACCCCATGCATGAATAGAACGGAGGAGTCAGGGCACCCCTTCACTGCAGTACCCAACAAAGGACAGGCCATCACGCTATATCATGTGGCCGGCCCGTGCTGCCGTTTTGTAGCGGAATCCTCTAATCAAATTATTAAGAAAAATTACTATTTTGCAAAGTCCTGCACAATAATAGTTTTTAATATCTAACTGGAGCTACAAACACCTTTCATATAAACTTGAAATGACTAACTATCCTCTATGTGGCTCACTCTAGATCAGGGGTGCACAACCTGTGGCCCGGGGGTCACATGTGGCCCACAATGCAGTTTCGCGGCCCTCAACCAATAAGGATACAGGAAGGATTGTCTGTGTTTCAATGGTTCTGAAACGACAGGGCTGTCCAGAGACCGCCACATCCTTCCAACGCAGAGAACCGTTCCGTCATTAGACAGCATGTCTGTTCTGCCCCAAATACCCCTTTAAGTTTTACTGCAGCCCTTGGGAGTGGTACATACTGGCAATTTGGCCTCGAACCAGAAAAGGTTGTGCACCCCTTGTAGTCATGTAGCCAAACTGGTTTTAATTTTAAAGTTTCCAGGAGACAACCTTATAGTCGCAGCAAGGAAAATGAAGGATTGCATGTCACCCATGGAAATCAATGACCACGCTACATAAGGGACAGCAGTGCTCCAGGGCAGGGCCATGTTTGCTGTCATTTTTGGCTGTACCCAATAGATGGCGTCATCTTGGTCTTTGTGGACTTGCTACAGTGATGACGTGCTGTTCTTGCTGGCATCACCATTGAGGTCAGTGTTTAGCTGCAGCGGTCACGTGTATGAACGAAAAGTTATTAAAGAAGGGAAGTCAACAAAAAACGGTGGAAACCGCTGAAGGATTGGGGGATAGAACAGGTGAGTATCTGTATTATTATTACATCCACTTTCCTACTTTCCAGATGAGTCCTGTGTACGTATCTTCATAGGGAACATATCAATACTGTATTTCCAATGGTACCTATGCAGGGCTCAGCTAGACGGGACCAGGTTGTTCTGCACAGGCAGAGGCTACTCCAGTATAAAGCCTCAGATAGACAATGGGCCACATTTATCTATACGAGGCGAGTTCTCCGGCATAATTGCATTGAATAATGCGGACCACCATATTTATCAAGTCCTCCACCGCTTTTTCCAACACCTACAAAATGTGCATTTTTTTTTTTTTTAAGGCTGGGTTCACACGACCTATTTTCAGAGGTAAACGAGGCGTATTATGCCTCGTTTTACGTCTGAAAATAGGGCTACAATACGTCGGCAAACATCTGCCCATTCATTTGAATGGGTTTGCCGACGTACTGTGCCGACAACCTGTCATTTACGCGTCGTCGTTTGACAGCTGTCAAACGACGACGCGTAAAAATACAGCCTCGTCAAAAGAAGTGCAGGACACTTGTACATTATATGCAGGACACTTCTTTCGGGCGTAATTTGAGCCGTTCTTCATTGAACTCAATGAAGCACGGCTCAAAATTTACGGCTGTCAGAGAAGCCTCGCAAAATGCGAGGAGGAGCATTTACGTGTGAAACGAGGCAGCTGTTTTCTCCTGAAAACAGTCTGTCTTTTCAGACGTAAATGCCTCTCATCGTGTGCACATACCCTTAGGAAAAAACATACAGATTTCTTGACGCACTGAAAGCCATCTATTGGGTACAGCTGAAAAGGACAACAAACACGGCCCTGTCCTGGAGATCTGCTGTCCATAAGGAAACCTGTTCATTCATTTCGATGAGTGCTATGTAAGGGCCTGTTCACATCTGCATCAGTGTTTTTGGTGCTTTGACATGTCAGAGGAGCAGAACAACAAAAATACCGGTAGCGCCATTTCCGTTGCATAACAGACACCTCCAAAGGAACCCATTGACTTTAATAGGTTCCATCGGGATTCCGCCATGGTATCAGTCGTTTTACCGAAAACAAGCGTGCTGCGTTATTGTTTTTGTGATTTTGGGTTGAATCTGTGACAGAGGCCTCTAGCTGAGCCTCCAACGCAGATGTGAACAGGCCCTAATCCTACGTGTGAGAAGATGACATTTGTGTAGTGTTTGATCACCACTGATTTCCAGAATGAGAGGGATCTAGAGGGAGAAAACCCCTTCGGCACTGCTTAGAGATTTGTCGCTGGAAATCTGACCCAACTCCAATACAAATATCCATTAAAATCTGCAGCCTTTTGCTTACAATGAGCAGTGCCAAAAGGGTTTGCTCTCTCTATAGAGCCCTTTTATTCTGGGTCAGTAGAAGTCTGAGATCACAGACTTCACTAATGTAATCTTACATGTATCCATGACACATCAAAAGAGGACTGTCTGGATTTTCCCTTTGAAGCAGATTTCTCCTGCTACACTATTCCTAGAATGGACACATCGCCTATCCTGCCGATAGGTGAGAAGTGTCTGATCACTGGGGGGCCCACTGCTAGGACCCCCACCACGCACTAGAACAGGGTCTCGAGGAGTGAGGAGCTTGAATGGTGCAGAATTTGAGCATGCGTGCTGCCGCTCCATTCAATGTCTATAGGACTGACGGAGACAGCCAAGCGCTGTACTCGGAGGTCACCATCAGTCTCATAGACTCAATGGAGGGAGCGACAGCGCACGTGCTCGTTCTGCACTCCATTCAAGGTTCTCGGGACCCACGTTCTAGTGATCTTTGGGGGGGGACCAGCGGTGGGGCAACTAGTGATTACACACTGATCACCTGTCCTGTGGATAGCCGATTCTGGAAATACCACTTTAAGGACAACATAGAATGGGGACGGGTCTGCAGCACTATTAGAAAAATTGGCAAAACAAAGTAATAAAATACGGTGTTGTTTGTCTAATAGCAATGAGCATAAAATACAATAAACTTTGTTATTTGAGTCCACTGTATTAATGGTGGCGCACTCTGCAGAAGGGATTCATGGCTGCCATGTATACATGCAGGTACACGGCCGCCTGTCACTCACTGGCGAGAGAGTTCGGAGGGAGCGCTGCTCTCGTGAATACAGCGGACTCTTAACTAATAGTCCACTGTATTCTTTGCGCAAAATGGCCCAATAATTTATTTATTTTTAAGTGCATCCAGCCTGTCCCCATACTACTGTGTGCTGCCTTTAAAGAGGACCTGTCACCTCTGACATATCTGTTTTAGTAAATACTTGTATTCCCCATGAAACAACAATTCTGAAGCATCTTTACTTAGAACTTTACATTGTGCTGTTCCTCAGTTATTACTCCTAGAAATGTATTAATAAATTGACAACTGGGTGTTACCATTCCCCTTGTCATAGTTGTGTGTTTCATTGTCAGTGCTGATTAGAGTGTCAGCCCGTGTAAGGACACCCCCCCCCCCAACTGGTATCACCCAATTATCAATTTATTCATCCATTTCTAGGAGGAATAACAGAGGAACGGCACAATGTAGAGTTCTAAGAAAAAATGCTCCAGAATCTTTATTTCATGCGGAATACAAATATTTACTATAGCAGACATGTCAGGAGAGGTGACCGGTACTCATTAAATAAAGTAGCATATCACAGGGACAGATCTGCTTTACAACCCTCTGATGTTGTAGGACAATTCACAAATATTTCAGTCAGGTACAGCGAACAAACCAGATGGATTTTCACCAGATCATAAAAACTCATATGTGAACCTTTGCAGCCATTCTTTTTTTCACATGACTGCAGGATCAGACTACACAGGGTTTGTTTGTAGTCTGTAACCATGGAGACACATAGGAACTACATACACAAAATTGTAGGAGATTTTTATTCAAGTCTATTTGCAAAATTGCTTCATTTTCTTTTAGCTGAAGTAGAGCAATAAAAACAATGGTTGTAAACGTGGACGTGGCTGTGTCTCACAGCTTTCTCTGACTCCAGAATGTCAAGCTTTGCAGCATTAGCAACCTTGTAAGTCAGGAGCCTGGGAAAGCTGGGGGACAGCACCTGTGATTTTGACTATAGGGACCAGACACTCACCTGCCCAGCTCCAGCTCCTTGTCCCTGGACATGTCAGTCAGGCTTCCCCCGGACCCCCCCAGCTCTCCGGCTCCTCTTCTGTCAGCAGCCCCCGCGGTGCCGGCGCAGCTCTTGGTGCGGAAGATTCTGGAGAGACGAATCCTCAGCGACCCCTTCCTCCCCGCACTCCTCCGGGCCGCCGCTCCGGCATGTCCGTCCCCTGCACCCTCACCGTCCTCTTCCTCCTCCAACCTCCGGGCCTCGGGGGCCTCCAGCACCAGTAGAGCATCACTGGTCTCCTCACACGGACAGCCGGCCCCCCGCAGCCCCAGCGCTCCCAGCTGCAGCTCCAGGCCTTCCCCAGGCTGCGTTGCTTTACGGTGACGGTTGCACAGCTCTGCCGGCTGTGGAGCCCCTTCTGCAGGCACCGCTTCTACTCCTGCCCCCGGCTCCTTGGAGGCCTCTGCATCCTCCACCTCTTCCCCTCGTAGCATATTCCGGAAAACCATGAGCCTGGGTCTGGCTGCCTCTTCCCCGGCCTCAGCTCCGCAGCCCAGCAGCCGGCTCAGCACCCGGTAGGACGCGGCCTCCTCCTCTGCCGCTGCGCCTCGCATGTCCCCGGTGGCTGTGCAGGCCCCGGCCCGAGCCTCGGCCTCTCCCAGCTCCGCTTCCCGAGCTCCGACAGCTCCCTCATCGGAGCCCGCCCTCCGTATCCGATACAGGACGACGTCACTTCCGGTTTTCTGACTGACAGTTGCCGGGCCTGTTTCCATGCAGGAGAATAACGCCCCGCCCAAGGACCTGTCAAATGCACAGATTTCGAGAAAAGTGTCGCAGGGCAGGCGAGCAGCCATTTTCTTGGTGGATAAGCTTGTGCGTTTAGAGAAACATGTTAAAGGAGGAGTATAACATCTGGTGCAAAGGAGCTGTCCAAAGCAACCAATCAGATAACTGCTTTCATTTTCTAACCTTTTTGTAGGAAATTAAACCTGTGATTTCATTGGTTGCTATGGGCAATACCAGTATTTTTATTTGCACCAGCTATAGCCTTTTGTATACCTTGTTTGTTTTTTTAAAGGGTATTTAAAGCCGATTCATATGAAGTCATTGTATTATGAAATGGTCTGCAAGTTTCTAATATACTGTGTTTATTATGTTTTATTTTTCAAGATATCTGCTTGCAGTTAGTGAACAAGATCCTTCATTGCTTGCTGCCGGAAGCTGACAATCTGTCAGGTTCGTCGTGTGATGATCCTTGTTATGAGAGAGAGCTCTGGTGACTGTATTATATCTGTAACAAGCACCAAGGCCTGGTTTCCTTCCTTCAGGTGGCAAACTGGGCAATTGCTTAGGGCCTCCGTTTTCTAGGGGGACCCTGGGGATGTGAATCTCAGGGAAAAAAATAAAGCCACCCAGTATTATTTAGCATTGTACGGTGGTATTATGGTATTATTAACCTTTTTCAAATTTGCCCCAAAAGCAATGTAAATAAATGAACATTCGTATTGTCCCGCAGAATAAAGTTAACATGTCCTTTATTACTGCACGGTGAATGCCGTAAAAACTACTAAACTCCAAAAACAATGGAGGAATCACACATTTTTTATCATTCTTCCCCACAAATATTTTTTTTCCAGTTTTCTAGTACATTATATGGTACAATAAGTTTTGCCATGAAAAACTACAACTCACCCCGCATAAAACAACCCCTCATACGGCTATATTGACAAGAATATGTAAAAAAAAGTAGTGGCTTTTGGAAGGTGGGGTGGAAAAAGTGGAAAAAAATCCAAAATGAAAAACAGCTGCGGCGGAAAGGGGTTAATATACAAGCTGCAGTGTTTACGCAGCAGTTTCGGTAAGAGTGACTTGAGACTTTTTCTCTTGAGACTCCGCTTGTTAATGATGGTTGTGAACTGTTTTACGGTAACATTTCTTATGTTCTTGCTCAAGACATTGTCTCATTCTTGCATCATGTGTGTTGAATATGTCGCTCTGAGTTTTCTACACCTAAGTGGACATTTCTTAACATTTTCTACCAGTGTGTACACTAATAACAATGACGTATATCGGCATTGATCCATCTCACTTAATATATGTAATATAAGATATTGTAAAAAGTGTTCTAAGATGAGATCACAAAAATACACTATGTTGGGTGAACAATTACTCACTCACTATGGTGGGCGGCCATGGCACGACCTGGTATTACATGATTGACCATTTATTTGATTGGGTGCCATGAATAATTGCCATATAATAACAGGTAAAATGTGTGGCAGCCTCCACCTTGCCTTGGCAATATGTCCTGATAACTGGGGATATTAGCAGCCATGTTTTATACGGAGAGGGGTTTTCCATTCGGGACAGCGCCTTTAATTAAACATTATGTCACGATAGTACAGCACACCTTAGCTAAACCAGAACAGGTACCTCAGAAAAATCATGTAGATGTAACCTGGGCTCTATTCACACCGTTATGTGGCTACGTTTGGCACATACATCTGGGAAATCTCCAGACATGTCATGTCATAGGCACTCATGCAAAAAAAATAACTGCTTGTGCTTGGTATATGTTTTTTGCAGTGGGTTTCCTATACAGTTTTTTTTAAAAAGATATGCCAATGTAAATCCACCCAGTGGATGCCATAAGGACATTCTTTTGCCATCTGTCAGGTCTATAGGGGTCTATGGAGCCATTTAGCATTTGTGCCGAGAGTATCCGCACACCGAATACGGCGTGAACATAACCTCAGACAAACATACTTGCCAACAGTCCCACAAACCGGCAGATTCCCTTAAAGCGTGCCTCGTCTTTCAGGTGACTTTTCAGAATAAGCTGTCATATGAGTGTACATGAGGATTAACACTATATCTGGCCGTTATATGACTTGTATGGTGCATTATTTAGCAGTTTTCCCTTCTGCAGGCTCTATCTCTAATTTTGAGTTTTCCAGAGCTATTGGGCTAACTGCTACCATGTTTTCTTTAACAAGCACACATAGAGAAGAGGAGAGCCTGCTCTCCTATCTCTATATATCACATATATTTATAGAAACAGCTGTATGGAGGACATCATACAGCAGTAATGAGCAGTGTAGCTGTGGGGTCAGATAGAATACTCACTAGAAGCTTCAGCAGCGTCTCTGTGTGTCTCTCTGCCTTTCTCTCACTCTGCTCCTGCTCACTGCTCCCCTCTCCATAGACCTCTATGGGCAACATGTAACCTGATCCCACAGTGAGCTGATGTGGAGAAAACATGTGATTTGAAGTAACCCCATAAATGATGTAACTTACACCCACTGTACCCTGTACCCATAAATCTGTGATCAAATATTAAATTTTATCTTGTTTTGTTTTTTGTAAAAATGACAAACAAATATGTTTTTCCTGTATTAAAAAAAACAAAAAAACAAAAAACAAAAACAGCACATATGAACAAAGGCGTAAAAGCCTTTTAGTGTAATCATCTGAATGTCTAAACTGGAACTTCAATGCCGCTCAGTGTGGACCCCTGGTTTATATTTGGAGGAAGTCCCTTCCATCTATTCACATCCACAGATTAGTCAATACCCTCTAATGGAGCAGCGGAACAGACGGCACAGACACTATCTCATCAGATCTTTCTTGTAATACCTCACATTATAATTTCACAAGCAATTACTCAATACCACACATTTTCCTGGTATTATAATTACAAGTCGAATGTCAGCAGCCTGGATGTTTCCATTATGTTAGTGATCTCTTACACAATTTGTTGTGGCCTATTTTTTTTGCATTTTCGAAGGCTACATTATTTACTACAATACATGGCAATAGACGTAACGATGTCACCTCGATCCGTCCAAAACTCCTTTTTTTTTTAACGGAACATTTGTCAGCAAGGGGTGACAAATAAAAATATATTTGCCACTATATGGTTGTTCGTATATCATGGAATTCATGTCTATTACGCTAATGCCTTTCCGCCGGCGATCAGTGATTGGCTCGGCTATCTCCGACAGCACCATAGAAAGTAAATGTAGAAGTGGCCGGTCATGCGCAGTCTCGCTCCATTCACGTAGGGCACTCCCGGACCCCTTTCTCTGTATAGGTGAAAAAATATCATAATGAAAAAACCCCTTTAAATGCAATATGAATTCCATTATATTTATAGAGTAGAGCCCCGATATTGACTATTTTTTAAGTAGTGAAACATTGAAGTCTTTTTGGTTTGCTGGTACAAAAAACCAAAAAAAATTTTCTCAAACCACTCTCCACCCAGGTATTTGTTCTGAATATCCATGCTCCACAAATGGAGGTATTCACATGGTGCGGTATTGCTGCATTTTTGTGCGTTTCCATGCTAACTACAAAACAGAAAAGAAATTGGTAAAAAACACATCCGTTTTTGCAGTGCGGTTTCCTTCTATGCAAAACCGCACCATATGAAGACACCCAAACTGAGACTTAAATGCTAGAAGTGAACTTGCAGGAAAACTTGATCTTCAACTTCAATCAGCCCAACAACCTCTTCTACTAAAGAAAACATATTTAGGCCTCCTTCTCACACATGTTTTTTACGTGACGTTTTTTATTTATATTTTTGGACATACATTTTTTTCCTGCCATCTTTGAAGTCCTAATTATAAGCCTATGAAAAAAAATGGCAGAAAAAGCGCCATACCCAGAGTATACTACATTTTGATAAAAACACCAATGACCCCAAAAATGCTCCAAAAACTGCACAATCCCGTGTTGTGTATGTAGGCATTCTCATATTTTACTACAGACTTTAAAGTCACATCTGGCCACAGCGTTTTTGGGCAAAACAACACTGCAAAGCCCTGAGGAAACCACAGCACGTGGATCTCTTGCCACTTTTTCCCATTAACGGTAATATTGTTCATGGATTTATTATTTTCTGTCTACTCTCATTTGGCATGAATGTTTTGTATTAGCCCAGGATCACACACACAGTTTTGATGTAGTTTTTAGCACCGTCACCCGGCCCCGCACCGATAAGCTGCCCCCGGGCGCCGGATGTTTTGAACGGTATGCAGTAGTTGGAGCCGGAAACAGATTGCTCCGACCACTGCGTAGCGGCCGTTCTGCAGAACTGCAGCAATGCTCCTATTCACTTGAATATTATAAACCAATCCAAAAGAGATCACGACCAAGTATTGAAAAAATAAAAAAAATACTTTATTGATGTACCATAAAAATACACATAGACATGAATTAAAAACAAGGACTCTGTTCAATCATCTGATCATCCGCTGCTTCATTGTTCTGACTCCATTTAAAACCTGCGAGGGTTTTTGTATTCCTTGTTTTTAATTCATGTCTATGTGTATTTTTATGGTACATCAATAAAGTATTTTTTGTATCTTTTCAATACGGTCGTGATCTCATTTGGGTTGGTTTATAATATACAGTCACGAGGACCACGTTACTATATAGGGCTGTTGCTCGGTTTTTCTATTCACTTGAATAGGAGCAGAGCTGCAGTTCTGCAGCTCGGTAGCTATGCCGTGACCGGAGCCATCTGCTTCCGGCATGGACGTCTGGTACCCGGAGACAGCCAGAGCAGCTGATCGGTGCAGGGTTCAGGTGTCGGACCCCCACCGATCTTATACTGATAACCTATCCTGGGGATAGGTCATCCGTTGTCACGTAGTGGACAACACCTTGAAGGACACTTACTAAGAGTTAATTCGATGAGTGCTTATTTGCCGCTTCTTATGTGTATAGTTGCAAAAACCGCTGCAAAAAACGCCACTGAAAACGTAAGGAAACGCTGTGGGTGCATCCAGTCTTACCCTTGAAAAACCCACCATCTTGGCCTACAACTCGTCATGGTCCTGTAGAAAACCCTTGCACCCTTGGTTGTGATGTCATCAACCACTGTTTATACTGATTGTAGATTATATTTTGAGATGACATAGAGTATAGGGAAAGGGTTCGTGTGTTTGACACTTTCTCCACACATCTGTGACACATCCACAACTCCCCAGGCTCACTACAGCCATCTGTCCTTCTGCTCTCTCCATTCACACAACACTAATTGGAAGTGACACAGGCAGAGAATCCATTATATATAGAGCCTTTGGGAGGGGGGGTGGATAGACATATGATTATCGCTAGGTGTCACCCTGTCCACTATATATACTGCATACCAGAGGAGAACAGGGGCAGGATGTGACTATCACCTCATTCTTGCTGTCCTTTGTGCCATGTGTCAAGCTGTCCACTTCCCTATGTAATATAATTATTATTTATAGCTGTTCTTACATAATACTGTTCCACTTATGTTTTATGCCTATATGTGATGAAAGAAATGATCTGTTACTATGTCTACAGCTTGCCATCATCATGACAATTCATCCCTTAGGCTGGATTCTTAGGGCTTGTCCACACGTAACGGTATACTTCCCAACTGATTGGTAGCTACGGGCAACAAGGCCAGATTTTCTATTAGAAAATTTTGATAATACCCATTGTGTCGATGGCTTTGTCTTTATATCTATTTCTTATGTCGGTATTTTGCTATTTGTCAAAATACCCTTGAGTGGTGTCGTCCATGAAACCTTGTGCCAGCTGTCACTGCCACCCTGTGTCAGCTTATTGCCCTCACCATCACACTTGTGGAAGACCTGTTGTCCTTGTACTAGAAATTGAGAATCATGTAGCTCAAAGAAATGATGTGTGCAGCAAAAGAAATGAAAATGATAGACATCTGAAACACACACTCATGTGACAGCTGTTTACCATCAAAGAATTACATAGAGCTGTCTGCCCATTAATCTACCTCCCCATCAATCTGTTCAGTAATATTATGTTATCATGTATTATATATATATATATATATATATATACACATATATATTTCTTCATGTTATCTGCATGTCTCTTCTGTTCATCTGTCTCGATTACAATTTTTACTCAATCTCTCGTCTATCAAAGGGAAGCCCCATGTTCATCTACTAGATCCTTTTTCACAGTAGACTGTCTGATGCCGCTGATGATGGGGGCAGAACTCAGCCTCAGTTGCCATGGAGTTTTAGCCAGGGTGTGACGACACATCTACCGTCTCCTAGCATAGGGAAAAGACAGAACAAACCCCCCTTTTCCCACAAGACTATCACCACAAAAACTGTCTGCATCCTACACAATCCCTCTACCATCTGCATCATAAAGTCATGCCATCATTTATACCATATCTCTATTTGACCTTTAAGTTGGTGGTATCTCCGTACCTCGGGTACTCTGCACTGGGCAACTGCAGCTGCCATTTCCTGCAAAATAGGGCAGTACACTGTTCATCCATATGCCAACTTGTTTTCTGTATTCCCCACAGAATGCAAAAAGGATGACTACCACAATAATTCATGCAAAAACAATTCTCTTCTTTTCCCCACGGCCATGCCTCTAAAACATCAGTCCTTTCCAGCGAGTCTGATAATATTGCCCCTAAATATAATGCCATCCTAATAAAAATGACCGATCATCTTTCTACACCACCGTCTCTGCCCACACTTCATATTCAGCATTTTGTCTAGATGAGGCACAGTACCCATGATAATCTGCCAGTTTTCCCCTAACATCTGCATCTCCCAGACTCTCCTCCCTCGCATTTGAGCCTTTTGATCGTCCCCCAGCATTCCTTGCACTCACACCTCCATCTATTAGCAAGCACAGGGATTAGGCAGCCCTGTCATGGGAAGCGGGCACAGGGCAGGGGGCAGTGCCAGGCACAGATTGGGGAACGAAGTGACGTACATATAACCGGAGCAAAATAGAAAGGGAGGGGGTACCAGGAGAGAGAGAGATAGAGGATAGAGAGAAGAGAGGCAGAATAGCAGGGAATAGATAATATAACAGAGAAGACCGATAAGAGAGAGAAAGAGTCTGAGGGAGAAAAAGTGGTGAGAGGATGTAACAGGATAGAGATATAGAGATACAGAGGGAGGGGTGAGATAGGAGGGAGTGGGAAGGAAGCATGGGAATCTTAGTGCAATAGAGAAGACTAGATACGTCCACAGTGCACGTGAGACCGGAGCAGATATCTGTTGCTCAGAGGTTCCTCTGTAGATGGCATCAGACAATTGGCGATTCATGCCCTGACCAGAATTTGGTCTTTCTGTGCGATGGGGTGTCCGTGTTCGCAAGAGAACTGGCCAAGACTCCTCCAACGATTGGCAAGGATGGGATCCCTGGCATGATTTCTTCCTCACGGAGAGATGGCGGTGCTATGGTGGGCACTGTTATGGTGCCATCATGCCCAGCATTTTCTCCATGCCAACGAGGATTTTCAAAGCCCTTCTTGGAATAATGCCATTGAAGAGTGGACACCGACTCCAACCCCACCTCCAACACCAACATCTTCATCACCGCTGCCAACTCCCTTAGTTCCTGTCTCTGTTTCCTTTTTTCCGGACTCTTCTCCCACTCCTCCGGTTTTATATTCCCTTCCATTTTCACTTTCTCCTACAACGCCAACTCAAACAACCCAATTTGAGCGCTCCACACCGGATCCAGACCAGCCTGATGAGGAGGGCAAGAAGGCAGCTGTACAGTTCCTACACTCAGGTGACCTTCTTTCTCTATCAGAAGCCAACTGCTCAAGGAGATTTGAGCTAACAGACCTGCAAGGATCTCCACCTGAGACACTACTCCATAATGTCAGAAGGCCACTGGACTTCTTGCTGCATGCTACCAACTTCCTTAACATGATATTCCAGGCTAGTGACATGCGAGAATCCAGCATAAGGGACGATATGGAATGGTATCATGCTTTGGTCCGAAGTCTGGCTGGAGGGGACCCACATATACACCGGGCCATGCTCTCCTTCACTGCACACCCCATGTCCTCCAAACCTCAGCTGCTTCTTCAAGCCACCAAGGTGGGTCATGAAATTCTTCTTGAGGACCTCTCTTTTTCCCTTCATCGTGTCAGACACAGAATAAACCTTGGTAACTGGAGCACATTTCAAACCAACCCCTCTCTTACCAAAGCAATTCTACTAAATGACCTCCAGAGCCTAGAAACTCCCAAGTGGAGCCGAGGTGACAGCTACATTGTGGACCCAAGCCATGTTCAGTGGTCTAAGCCATTTTTGGAGTGTGAGGGCAGTCGATTTGTACAAGGATGGATGATCTCACTGTCTACTGCATTTTATGGGCTGAAGCCTGATCTGAGTCCAGAGTTTAAGTAAGTGAACCTCCATATTAATGTGTGGGAAGAGGACAGATGGGATCTTTGAGGAGCTTGGAACATGGAGGAGGGAGAGAAAAGGGATGGGAGGGGGAAGAGAGTCTGACTGAAAATGTATCTGTAATGTCTCTGTTGATGATACAATATGATTATTATTCTCAGGGGAATGATACTTACTGGGTCATACTATAATGTGCTGGTTATTTATGCACAGTTGACATAATTATGACATTCTTTATTTTGCTTGCTATTTGGCTACTATTTTGCCTCTCACCTGTCCTTGTATTCTCCCTCCCCCCCCCCAGATTAGATCCCCCCCAGATTAGACTCTCACACACGCTGATTTCTGTATCACTCACATCCGCCCTCAAACTGAGCAGCTGTTAATCTGCAAATCTCCCATCCGCCAGCTCTCAGAGAGCAGATGGCCCAAGAATGGCAGGTTCTATCTGCCTGTGTATCCCCTGCCTTTCCATCCCAGTGTCCCATTATTCAGAAGTAAATCCATATAATAGTTTCCCTACCCATAGAATGCTAGTTTTAGGGCCCAAAACCAATATTCCACCTTCACCCATCATAATAAATGCTCACAAACTTATGTCTGTTAACCATTTTAGCTGTTTTTTGGGGGTTTTTCCACAGCTTTTTCTTTTTTTTCTTACTTTTTATTTTGCTGACATAACTTCATATATCATATTACCCATTTTTATTGTTTGTCCAATTCGTGGCCTCTCCATTGATAAAACCATGGCCCAACTGTGATGCCCCAGCGATATCTAGTTAAAGTTACTAGCTTAAAGGGGTATTCTGATTTCAGTAAATAAAGGTTATTTTTTGTATAATGAAAAGTTTTACAATTTTCCAATATACTTTCTGTATCAAATCCTCATGTTTTTTTAAATCTCATCTTGCTGGCATTCAACTTTTATTACTTTTTCCAGTGGATAAAAAAAAATCTGTCCTGGCCACATGATGAAATCAGAGGTGCACTGCCCATTACAAGACACAGCTCTGATAACTGTACTGTAAATGTAACGAGCCGTGCAGCTGTGTATCCATCACGTAACCAGAACTGATTTTCATCCACTAAATGATTAATTGACGAAAAAAGTTTTGTATTTGCATTCAAAGTATATTATTGTTTACTTAAAGGGGTTGCCTAGTTTATAAAAACCCATTTTCATATATCCTATTAGGAAATTCTGAGTTAATAGCGGAAGGTCCCCAATTCCGGATCCCCATATCTAGGCCATACAGGAGAGTGGTTACTAAGAGCGTCTCTCGATTTGAAGGACCTGCCTTGCACTGCACATACAACCTATTGATTTGAATGACCCCTGTGTAATGCTTAATTTCCCCTGTGGTGGCGCTGCAGTAAAATAGAACACTTAGGCTAGATTCAGACGGGCGTTGTGCATCTCGTATGTGAAAAACTAGCGTTTTTCACATCCAAGGTGCATCCGTGATCTGTGCTGCGGGACGCGATATCACGCATCCCCCATAGCCTATGGAGGGATGCGAGAAGCGTGAAAAATAGGACATGTCCATATTTCTCACAGACCCTTCACATGGTCCGTTGAAACAATCGCTGTGTGAATGGCCACATTGAATTATATAGATCCGTGTCACGGCCGTTGTTTCAACGTTCGGGTGAATAAGGTCTTACTGCCAAGTTTCCCTATAGATTACAGTTGATGGCTGGTGTTCCTAGAAGGGGACTTTTTGGGATTATTGTCAATGGACCCTTCTAACAAATAGGAATTGCCCAAAGCTGAGAACCCCTTTAAGTTGGCCATACACATAAGATTGCGTTCGTCTAAACACTCCTTCATCATCTGTTTACATGAAGAGCCTATTGTTACTCATTAGGTTCTTTGTTTAAATAGTAAACCTATTAGGACTTCTTAAAATGTTTGCTATACTTTGCCGTACCCTTTATAATTCTCATTTTATGCACTTACTAGTTAATACCTCTAGCTCCTGTACTTCTCTTTAAAGGGGCATTCTAGTTACTCTCTTATATAATGTTTCAATTTCTGTTTTCAAAATGTCTGCTTGCTGCCAGCAAATGGAATCATTCTTGTTAATATTCAGAGGCTGTCATAAACCACTGACACACCTCACTCTGAGGCCTTATTCCCACGAATGTGTAATACGTCAGTGTGACGGCTGTTAATGCACCGGCCGACACACGGACCTATGCAATTCAATGGGGCCATTCAGACATTCAGTGTTTTTCACGCAGCGTGTTTCCGTTGCGTGAAACTCACTGCATGTCCTATTCTTGTGCGTTTTTAGCGCATCACGCACCCATTGAAGTGAATGGGTGCGTGAAAATCACAAACAGCACACGGACGCACATCGATGAGAAATTTCTGCAACAAATTTGCTGTGTGTGAATATACAACAATGAGCCATGTTCCAATCAGGACAGATTTTCGGGCTTTAAAGAAGAATGCTTCAATTCACCTGGTAATTAAAGGGGTTATGCGGGAAGTATTTTTTATTAGGAGCTGCAAATGAAATAAATAAACCAAAAAATATCCTATCCTCGCCCCCGGCGATCCAGCGCTGATGCTCCGGCGGCACTTCAGGTGGTTGTTTACATACGTGTAGCATGTGACCGCTGCGGCCAATCAAAGGGCTCAGCGCCATATGTTGTACTTCTGGCATTATGCCAGAAATACGATTCATCATCACAGAGCCCCGCTGAGCGATTTGATTGGCTGCAGTGGTTACATGCTATGGTTGTTATTGAGGTGTTAATGTTAATATTCCTGGAGGTCTAGGGTGGTGAAGGAGTTAATGATGCAAAATAATACTTCCATACAGAGCCCATACTGTGGTTGTCTATGGCAGTGAAAGGGTTAAGCATTAACCCCTGGTGGTCTAGGGCAGTTAAGGGGTTAATGAAAAACATCCCTGGTGGTTTACGACAGTGAAGGGGCTAATGAATAAATCCATAGTGGTCTCGGGCAATGAAGGGATTAATGATCACATCCATGTTGGTATAGAGCATTGAAGGCATTAATGATTAAATCCCTGGTGATCTAGGGTAGTGAAGGGGTTACTGATACCTCAGATGAGGCTCCACTGATGTCCTGCTATAACAGGAAGCTGAAAGAGGTCAGCGTGAATCAGGATGATTGTTCAGTTTTTTGCCCTGGTCATACAGACAGACAGCGAGGATGGTGCAGATGTAATTTACCAGTCACACGGCTTTCTCTATAGTTGTCCAGAGCGTTCAGACCAACTACTTAAGCTGTCAGGGGAGCAAAATTATGCTCAGGGTCTTGTCCTTGGGGGCCCCTAAAAAAATAGAGGCCCTGGGCAATTGCCCAGTTTGCCATCTCCTAACACTGGCCCTTAGAAGGACCTGCAGAAATCATGTGTTATTGCTATATGTATCATAACCATCATCTATCAATATCACATACTCCATGTTTGCTATTAACTTTTCAGTAGTTATACACTGTGACAACCTGGGGACCACTTAGCTCACAGGATCGCCATCTCCCGGGTGAGATGGTTGGCACACATAGAAAGTTCATTCCAACTCCTTGTATAAAAGGTTTAAACCAGCCGCAGCTAGCTTTATTGTCTTTACCACAGCAGTCAGTGTTACAACAATAAACATACAAAATAAACCCTAGGCCATCCAGCCTCTAACTAACACATTCAGTGTCCCTCACTATGAGACACTGAGCCTTGTGCCCAGCACCTCAAAACCTTCACAGTTTTACCTCACACGGTGGTGACTCTCACAGGCTAGCATGCCTGTCTTCCCCAGACTGAGAGCCCTGTGTGAACTGCACACCCCTGAATTAAAGAGCCGTCTCAGGTGAAGCCTAACTAAGCTCATCAGACAGCCCAAGACATGGACTGTCTGTATGGAGTGGAAGCCCGCCCTTCTCCTTCACACTCCAGCAAACCAGGCCCTATTCCAGGCTTTACACCCAAGCAACAGCAGAGAAAACCCTCTCTGCTGTACATGCTCCCTGGTTGCTTAAAACCTGAGTTTCTGCACTGTCCAGTAGCTGCACTGCTACAACACTTAGTTCAATGTATGTTTCTTCAAAATTGATATAAACATTCAGTAATATTAATATTATATTGTAATAGTAGTACATTCTATTATAGTAGTAGTAGTAGTAGTAGTAGTAATAGTGTAGTAGTAGTAGTAGTAGTAGTAGTAGTAGTAGTAGTAGTAGTAGTAGTAGTATTAGTGTAGTAGTAGTGGTAGTAGTAGTAGTGAATTAGTGGCCTCACATCATATCAATTGGGTAAGCATAACATGGTATTTTAGTTGAAACATTTGACTAACTTTTATAAAACTTCTGACATGTCACAGTGACATGTCAGAAGTCTTGATAGGAGGGGGTCTGAGTAATGAGACCACCACCAATCGCTAAAACGAAGTGGCAGAAGCGCTCGGGTGAGTGCTGTGCAGAGCCGCTTTATTTCTGATTGGCTTTCCTAGGAGCGGTGTACGGGCTCAATAGAAAGTCTATGAGACCGTACACTGTTTCTGAGGAAAGCAGATCAGAAACAAAGCAGCATAGCGCTCATCCGAGCCCTTCTGCAGCTTCGTTTTAATGCTCGGACCGACCAATCAAAACTTCTGACATGTCAAAAGATTTTTAAAAGTTTAGTTACCCTTAAAAGAGGCTATCCCATAAAAAAAGATTACTAATCAATGGACAGAACATGTAAAATAAATCAATTTGCAATTTAATTAAAATATTGTATATTCTTCCTCTCTAAAATAATCTAGGGGGCTGTATCCCTGGCACCAATGTAAGTTACGTCAAAACACACAAATTATTGTTTTCAGGGGCGGATTAAGGGTACCATGGGCCCCGGGCACTTTTTCAGGTCTGCCCCCCCCCCCCCGAACTCTGAAGACAGAGCTTTGAAGACGCTGTAACGTATATATTTGCAGATTTCTGTTTAGGCGGCCACAGATCTGGAACGGTTTTGAATTAGCTGTAAAAGCAGAATGAGCCATAGAGAAGAGAACAAGCAGAATACTTTGAGACACTGAAGTGGTCAGGAGCTTTATAACTTTTTTATTTTTATGTCAATGGAGTGGTGTGTGAAGGATTATTTTTTTGCGGGAGGAGTTGTAGTTTTTATTGCCACCATGTAAAGTACCATATAATGGGTGAATTGGAAAAAACTGAGATTCCTCCATGGTTTTTTAGGTTTAGTTTTTACTGTATATATTTATCTTCTCTTAAGGTAAAAGTAGATTTTAACATCTACTTTTACCTTAAGAGAATGTAAATATATACAGCCCCAGAACCAAGCTCAGTACATATATAACACAACAGAACCAAGCTCAGTACATATATACCACAACAGAACCAAGCTCAGTACATATATACAGCCCCAAAACCAAGCTCAGTACATATATACAGCCCCAAAACCAAGCTCAGTACATATATACAGCCCCAGAACCAAGCTGAATACAAATATACAGACCCAGAACCAAGCACAGTACATATATGCAGCAACAGAACCGAGCTCAGTACATATATACAGCATCAGAACAAATACAGTTCAGTACAGAGATCATTTACAAATTCAGTTTAACCCCTGCTGTACAAATTTGTACGACATAAATCAACAGCTCCCAGTATAGCCTGAACAATGGTTAGGTTATACTGGGAGTTGCTATTTAACATAAAAGAATGGTACCATCCGTCATCTTGCTGCAGATCATACAGTGACTACAGTACTGATCAGTCACAGGGAAAATAAATATTTACATTGAGTGACTCACAGGTGATGTCTCAGATTCCTTTTCAATCTTTTTTCTCTTTTTTTCTCCATCCGGTCCAGACTTCTTCCGGGCACGGACCATTTCTTCAGCTCCTCACTTTTCCAGCATTTCCGCAGCTATAAATGAAGATAAAATTTCTCATGATGCCACACTCTATGCTTCTAAATATAATAGTATCATAAACTGTGCCCCTGAATATAATAGTACTATACACTGTACTCCTGAATATAATAGTACTATACACTGTGCTCCTGAATATAATAGTACTATACACTGTACTCCTGAATATAATAGTACTATACACTGTGCTCCTGAATATAATAGTATACACTGTGCCCCTGAATATAATAGTACTATACACTGTACTCCTGAATATAATAGTATACACTGTGCTGAATATAATAGTACTATACACTGCACTCCTGAATATAATAGTACTATACACTGTGCTCCTGAATATAATAGTACTATACACTGTGCTCCTGAATATAATAGTACTATACACTGCACTCCTGAAAATAATAGTACTATACACCGTGCTCCTGAATATAATAGTACTATTCACTGTGCTCCTGAATATAATAGTACTATACACTGCACTCCTGAATATAATAGTACTATACACTGTGCTCCTGAATATAATAGTATCATACACTGTGCTCCTGAATATAATAGTACTATACACTGTGCTCCTGAATATAATAGTACTATACACTGCACTCCTGAATATAATAGTACTATACACCGTGCTCCTGAATATAATAGTACTATTCACTGTGCTCCTGAATATAATAGTACTATACACTGCACTCCTGAATATAATCGTACCACACACTGCGCCCCTGAATATAATAGCACTATACACTGTGCCCCTGAATATAATACTACCTTACACTGCACCCCTGAATATACTACCATACACTGCGCCCCTGAATATAATACTACCTTACACTGCACCCCTGAATATACTACCATACACTGCGCCCCTGAATATAATAGTACTATACACTGCACCCCTGAATATAATAGTACTATACACTGCGCCCCTGAATATAATAGTACTATACACTGTGCTCCTGAATATAATAGTACTATACACTGTGCTCCTGAATATAATAGTACTATACACTGTGCTCCTGAATATAATAGTACTATACACTGCACTCCTGAATATAATAGTACTATACACCGTGCTCCTGAATATAATAGTACTATTCACTGTGCTCCTGAATATAATAGTACTATACACTGCACTCCTGAATATAATCGTACCACACACTGCGCCCCTGAATATAATAGCACTATACACTGTGCCCCTGAATATAATACTACCTTACACTGCACCCCTGAATATACTACCATACACTGCGCCCCTGAATATAATACTACCTTACACTGCACCCCTGAATATACTACCATACACTGCGCCCCTGAATATAATAGTACTATATACTGCACCCCTGAATATAATAGTACTATACACTGCGCCCCTGAATATAATAGTACTATACACTGCACTCCTGAATATAATAGTACTATACACTGTGCTCAAGAATATAATAGTACTATACACTGCACCCCTGAATATAATAGTACTATACACTGCGCCCCTGAATATAATAGTACTATACACTGCACCCCTAAATATAATAGTACTATACACGGCGCCCCTGAATATAATAGTACTATACACTGCACTCCTGAATATAATAGTACTATACACTGTGCTCCTGAATAAAATAGTACTATACACTGCACTCCTGAATATAATAGTATCATACACTGCGCCCCTGAATATAATAATACTATACACTGTGCTCCTGAATATAATAGTACTATACACTGCACTCCTGAATATAATAGTACTATACACCGTGCTCCTGAATATAATAGTACTATTCACTGTGCTCCTGAATATAATAGTACTATACACTGCACTCCTGAATATAATCGTACCACACACTGCGCCCCTGAATATAATAGCACTATACACTGTGCCCCTGAATATAATACTACCTTACACTGCACCCCTGAATATACTACCATACACTGCGCCCCAGAATATAATACTACCTTACACTGCACCCCTGAATATACTACCATACACTGCGCCCCTGAATATAATAGTACTATACACTGCACCCCTGAATATAATAGTACTATACACTGCGCCCCTGAATATAATAGTACTATACACTGCGCCCCTGAATATAATAGTACTATACACTGCACTCCTGAATATAATAGTACTATACACTGTGCTCAAGAATATAATAGTACTATACACTGCACCCCTGAATATAATAGTACTATACACTGCGCCCCTGAATATAATAGTACTATACACTGCACCCCTAAATATAATAGTACTATACACGGCGCCCCTGAATATAATAGTACTATACACTGCACTCCTGAATATAATAGTACTATACACTGTGCTCCTGAATAAAATAGTACTATACACTGCACTCCTGAATATAATAGTATCATACACTGCGCCCCTGAATATAATAATACTATACACTGTGCCCCTGAATATAATAGTACTATACAATGCGCCCCTGAATTAAATTGTGTCAAACACTGTAAATGAAAACACCACACACACTAACAATGCCCCCTGTAGATAGCGACAGTCACAATGCCCCCTGTAGATTGTACCAGTTACAATGCCCTCTGTAGAAAATGTAGCATGTATTATAGACCAGAGCTGCATTCACAATTCTGCTGGCTTCAAAACTGCAGTTTGCTCTGGTGATTTGTGTTCTGGTACTTTACACCAGACACTGTACAGTTATCAGATTAAAGAAAAACTAAAGCTGGGCATTTGCATTTGAGATTTGAAGTGGCTGACAGATGGACGTCAAGGATTGCTCGTCTGATTGTACTTTTGGCCACTGCAAGCACAGACATACATGAAAAGATTGTGACATTCTGCAGGAAAATACAGGACAATTGATGGCCGATAATATAGGGAATATAGGGAAAAGTGAAATTTATCTTGCGTATATGGTCATCTTAAGGCCTTATTCAGACTAGCGTATATTTCACGTCTGTGTGCTGTCAGTTTTTTTCACGGACAGCACACGGACCTATGAAATTTAATGGGGCTATTCAGACATGCGTTGTTTTTCACGCAGTGTTTGTCCGTTGCGTGAAACTGTTAGGAAACGTCCATTCCTTTACTACTAGTCTAGCTTCAGGGCGGCTCTGGTTTTAGTTGCAGAGCCTATCTCACTTCTCTGTCTTTCTTCAGATTGAAGGGTGGAGTATTTAAATCTGGGTTAGTTCTGTCTTCTTTGCTTGTGATTCTCCTTGTTTGCATGTGTTTGATCAAGCTTCTGATTATAGCCTGTACCTATTTGGACTTTTGGATCTGGACATTGGCTTGTCTCTGGATTTACCCCATGGCTTACTGATTTGGAAATTCTTCTCCCAGCTGGTTTTGACATCTGCACTTCCTGATATCCTCTAGCTTTGTGATTTGGGCTTTCTGATTTCCCTCTGGCTGTCTTGTTATCTGTTCTGGTATTGCCTGCATTGCACCTCTTGTCTAACACCTTACACTGTTAAAGCAACCTGAGTTCTATGCAGCCAATTCCAACCTGCCTTGCGGTGGGCTCTGGTGAAGACCATGGAGTAGCCTTAGACTCTGCTGATCAGAATTGTGATGGATTTGAGGTAGCGGATTTACTTGCACTCTTGTTCCGGACAGTCTCCAGCTGCCTTTGAGGTATCGCTCACATAGCAATTCCATCGACTTTCACTCTGGTAATTGCTCAACTAGTGATTCCATAACAGAATCTCACTGCATGTCCTACTTTGGTGCGTTTTTGCGCACCAGGCACCCATTGAAGTCAATAGGTGCGTGAAAATCACGGACAGCAGACGGACGTCTTCCGTGTACTGTCCGTGATTCACGCACCAGTTGCTAAAGAAATGCAGACAAAAAAATACATTTTATTAAAAAATGTGCACCAACACTGCTACCAAACGGAACACACACTGATGGCACACGGAGCTGCAAAGCAGGAAAAACGCTGTGTTTTCTACGTGCACAAAACGGACATGCTCCTGTGAATCTAGCCTAACTGTCCCTAGTTTCCATTAGGCACAAGAGGCCCGTGCCTAGGAGTGGCACCTGCAGGAAGGAAGGGCACCTACTATTCCGTGTCTTTGCCATATTATAGATAATGAAGTGGTAGTTGGTGCAGTTTTCTCCATTCAATACAAGTGATGAAGCTCTGATGGTTCATGATCAATAGTATCGATTTATTTCAGATCAATTTATTCCAGATCAAATGCACTTGTTGATTTACACAAGGGTTGTGGTTTTCGATATAATCTGGTTGTGACTGCCCCACTATATTATAGCAGGTCAGCTAAATAACAAGCTTGTTGACTGTTTCCAATGACGACCAGCAGAACTTCGAATGCAGCTCCAGGCTCTAATACAGGTTGTAATTCAGGATTAGTGCAAACTAACTAATGCAATGCATTTACAAAGTTACTTATATTTTCAAATATAGAATATATCTATATATAATCTGTAAATTTGTGAACATACCCTTTTAAAATTCTAAGTTTAAGTAACATTCATGCTTTTCTGCCTTTCACAGGGGAACATTGCATGTGGATATCCGATTATTGAGTCTGGGGATAGACCAGTGCTCCCAAGACTCGGCCTGGTTTGCCAACACTCACAGCTGTGATGAGAACAGCACACAGGTAATGGTGTATACCACTGGGGACTGGAGATTTTAATTACGTAGGCATAGTACTACCAGAATATTTAATGCATTTTGCTATATTAGAGGGGAAAATGTTAATAGAATTAAAGGGGTTGTAGAGGATTAAAAACACATGGCTGCTTTTTCCCCCAAAACAGTGCCACACTTGTTCAAAGTTTGTATGTGGTATTGCAACTCAGCCCTATTAACAGACACAACCGTGTGTGCTGTTTTTTGAGGAAAAAAACATATATGTTTCTAATCCTAGACAATCCCTTTAAGTAATGTGTTCCTTCCGCTTGATATGTTATATAAAAACATTTAGCAAAAGACAAGTTCATTATGCCTTTTGTCAGATATTTTAGTATGTCAGTCAGTTTGGTAGGTCAATGTAGTCCACTGTGCTATTGAATTATTAAAGGAGTTGTCCAGGATTAGAAAAACATGGCTGAGCTCTTCCAGAAACAGTGCCATGCCTTGGATTGTGTCTGGTTTTGCAGTTCAGCTCCATTTAGGTGATTTTGGCTAAATTGCAATACCTATCACAACCTGTGGACAGGTGTGGCACTGTTTTTGGAAAAAAAAATTCTAATCCTGGACAACTCCTTTAAGGTATGCATGCATTTTTAAGATTCCAATTAGATATTGACACTAGGGTCAAGATACGAGTTTTCATTGGCTGTTAATGTATGGATTATTAATCCCTTGGATTGGATGAATACTAAAAATGACCAGTATTCATAGTATTATATAGTTGGCATGTTCTGAGCTGCATATCGCCCCCTTAGTGCGTGTCGGATGAAAGAGACGGCTCCATCTTGGGCAGGTACCGATGCGTGTGCCAGTCTGGCTATTACAGGAGACAGCCTGAGGGTAATGTAACACTGTGTGCAACTATGTGTATACGTACATAGATGTGTATTCTTAAATATAGACTTAGGCCTTATTCGCACGAATTTGTGTCAAATCGGCCATGAAAAACTGCCCTTTTTTCACGGCTGATTTGCATCCGTGCTGACCCGTTCTCACAGATCCCTCATAGACTTAAGTCTGTTGAGGGATCTGTGAAAATAGGCAGAAATAGGACATGTCCTATTTAATCACGGGCCGATCTCACAGTCCGTATAAGAAACGGTTGCGTGATTAGCCCCATAGAAATGCATTGATTTTTATGCAGCTGTGTGACGGCCTTTAAAAAAGACGACGGCCGGTTTTAACGTTTGTGTGAATAAGGCCTTATAGCGGTCTACGAAGGCTTCGTTCACATCTGCGTCAGGACTCCGTTCTGTCGCAACGGAGCCTTGACTGACACAAACGGAAACCATAGGTTTCCATAACCATCGATTTCAATGGTGACGGATCCAGTGCCAATGGTTTCCCTTTTTTTTCCGTTGTGCAAGGGTTCCGTAGTTTTGACGGAATCAATAGCGTAGTCGACAACGGAAAGCTCAGACGGAACGGAGCCCTGACGCAGATGTGAACGAAGCCTTATAGTTTCTGTCTTATCTTGTGGGTGTAACAATAAGTGTTTACAAACAAAAGTACTTGATGTGTGTCCATATCACTCCATATATATATATATACCCTGCAGGTCCAGACAATTCTTACCTTGGGGCCACTTCCTGTCTACCTTGTAGTAAAGGCTGTGCCACTTGTGTGGATAGCTCACCCTGCATGGTAAAAGAAGACTGGGCTCTGCGTGTTACTGTGTTATCATTACAAGCTACTGGGATGTTGGGAGTCTTCTTAAGTATGTTGGTGTCCTACAGTTACCGAGAGAGCAAAGTGAGTATGTAAATAACGGACTGAAAATGTGTTTCCATCATCATAAAATTGTGACATTTTATTAAAAAGAACAGAATTAATTGCATGACGAAAATCACCACGCCCGACGGAAACATTGACTTTAATGGGTTCTGTCAGGTTTCTGTCATGGTGTCCAGCAAAAATGACAAAATCTGCAAAGGACGCCACTAACGGAGATGGCGAACAGAGCCTAAAGTTATGACGTAACTGTACGACACAGCCAGGAATGTGGAATATGGAGCAGGCTCACGGCCTGAGCTTGCTCCGTACCCAATGGGTGTTGGCTGTACAGTACAGCCAACATCTCACTGTAATTGCTAGGATCGGAGATAACTCCGAACCCTGACATTTAACCACTTAGATGCCACTGTCAATAGCAACCACAATTTCTAGACCTTAAGAAAGAGGGGTGCCTCCTCCGTCACCCCATCAGCGATGTAATTTCAGGGTGCCGAAGGTCGTCCTCATATTATGCCCTGCCTCTGGAGAGCGGTAAAAGTACAATAAACGTAAAAAGTATTGCATTGTATTGTACAAGCGATTGTCCTTGTGGAACTATAAAAAGTGTAGAAATTAGTTAAAGTTTTTACATGGATAGGGAAAAAAAAATTTTCCCTTTTTTACCCTAAAATAATGTAAAAAATCACCATAATTGGTATCACTGCGTTCATAAAAGTATAAAATCTAGCTCGCCCTTCAAAAATCAAGTCCTTACACAGAGATTCATCAATAAAAACATAAAATGGTTATGCCTCTCAGAATATGGAAACACAATTTTTATTTTATTTTTTTTAAACAAAAGCTTTTTTTGTAAAAGTAGTAAAACATAAATTGCACTATATACACTTTGTATCGCTGTAATCGTATCGACCCTCAGAATAAAGTTAGCATGTCATTTTTACCGCACGGTGAACGCCATAAAAGCAAAACCCAAAATAGTTGCTGTATTTTTTTTCCGCTTACCTATTTTTTTTTAGGACATTATATGGTACATTAAAAACGACAACTCGTCCCACGAAAAACAAGCCCTCATACAGATATGTCAAGGTAAAAATAAAAAAAGTCATGGCTCTTCGAGTGCGAAGAGGAAAAAACAAAAGCGAAAAAACTAAAAATGTCTGCGGTGGAAGGGGTTAAACATGGCTACAATCCTATTATTAAAGCATATCCTCACCATAGCTGACGGCTAAATGTTGATTATAATTAGTACTGAAGGGGTTTTCATTTTGGACTATGGATCGTCATACGTAGAATGTTGTTAAGGAACAGCTGGATTGCCAAAAGGTTGCTCATCCATGTCCTAAGACATCTTCTTCCTGCGTAACACCTGCATCTTGTCTCTTCCCATTCAGAGGATTCGAGCCTCAGGTCTTCTACTCCTGGAGACGATCCTTTTCGGATCACTGCTGCTCTACTTTCCAGTGAGTTCAAAACAAATGTTCGATCTGCCACAATACATAAGCCCATGGAGATTTCTTGTCTTTCCTAAAAAATACTTTCGTATTGCAGGTATTTATCGTGTATTTTAAACCAGGTGTGTTCCGTTGTATGGCTCTTCGCTGGGTCCGTCTACTTGGTTTCTCTATTGTATATGGGACCATTGTATTGAAATTGTACAGGTAAGATTGTAGATGATATTCCTCCAGTTGGGCATGTATGGTTTCATGGACTAATATAATATCATTTATAATACAGGGTAATGAAAATTTTCTTGTCGAGGACTGCCCAGCGTGTGCCCTACATGACAAGTGTGCGATTATTACGTATGTTGTGTATCATCTTGGCGGTTTGTATCTGGTTCCTGGTGGGGTGGACTGTAGGGACACTGGAGAATTTCCAAAGAGGTGTTCCTGTGTTCATCCGCACACAAACACAAGAAGGGCTGATCTTTTACACATGTGATTATGATCGTTGGGACTACATGATGTCTCTGGGTGAGTCCTTAATACTGGAGCATATTTTAATTTTAGATTGCAATATGTGACAACGGGCAATAATCCAGAAGATCGAAGAGGGCACTTATGAAAAAAGAAGTGCGATGTGATATAAAGTGCTCAGACCTCGATAATTGACTCAATGCGACGCTGTTCTCTCTTTGCAGCCGAGTTGCTCTTTCTCTGTTGGGGCAGTTACCTGTGTTATGGAGCTCGTTCAGTGCCCTCTGCTTTCCACGAGCCACGTTATATGGGACTGGCAATACATAATGAGATGCTTATATCAGCTGCATTCCATATTCTCAGGTAAGGTGAACACCAAAGTGCAAGTAAATGTGGTTGTTTTGGAAGATGATCCTTGTTAGAACTAAAAGGTAGTTTTGGTTGTGTATCCAGAATGCATGTTTTGTTTGGCAAAAGTTAAACCGTTAGAATTATGCACTCCATTAGCACCATCCAACTCCAAATTTGTCTCGTAGCATGATATACAATGTAAAATTCCCAACCCTGTGAGAGTCTGTCACACTGTCTTCTTCACTCTAGGTTTGTTATGGTCCCATCACTTCATCCGGATTGGACACTGCTTCTCTTCTTCATTCACACACATGGAACAGTCACCATGACACTCACCTTGATGTTTGTGCCCAAGGTAATTCATATTTTTTGTGTTCATCCATTTATGTAGATGTTCTCTCGCCAGATCCCAATGTAAGCGGCTGTGTTAGTTCTTGCATGCAGGAGGTCCTCCGAGAGAAGAGATCGCTGAGGTTTATGAAGATGAATTGGACCTTAGACGTTCTAGATCCAACCTAAATAGCAGCATCACATCAGCCTGGAGTGAGCACAGCCTGGACCCTGATGACATCAGAGTGAGTGAGACCTGGATTAATATCTATGGACGTTAGGCGTTAGAATAAAAGTTTGGATCCATAGCTTTTTACAGAGAAAAGATTGCTGTGTGCAGTACATTTTAACATTGGGTTCTGGGGATTAGGAAAATTCTATCATAAAGTAAATCTCATGCACAGGATAGAAAACGAATGTATTCCTCAATATTTGTTCCGCCAATTTATACAGCTTTCAGTTCGGATACATAACAAAGCAATTGGAGGGCAACAATATCAATACATAACTTTCACTAAGTCTATTAACCCCTTAGTGACCAGCCCATTTTAGGCCCTAATGACCAAGCTATTTTATTCGTTTTTCTATAGTCGCATTCAAAGAGCTATAACTTTTTTATTTTTTCGTCTACATAGCTGTATGAGGACTTGTTTTTTGCGGGATTAGTTGTGCTTTTTAATAGCACCATTTTTGGGTACATATAATTTTTAGATTAACTTTTATTAACCTTTTTTGGGGGGATTATAAAAAAAACCTGAAATTCCGCCATTGTTCTATGCGTTTTTAAATTGACGCCGTTCACTGTGCGACGTAAATAACATGTTACCTTTATTCTATGGGTCGGTACGATTACGGCGATACCACATATGTAGAGGTTTTTTTATGTTTTACGACTTTTGCACAATAAAAACACTTTTGAACTAAAATTATTTGCTTTTGCATCGTCGCTTTCCAAGAGCCGTAATTTTTTTATTTTTCCATCAATGTAGTGATTTTTTGGGCTTGTTTTCTGCGGGACAAGACATAGTTTTGAATGGTACTGTTTTGGGGTGCATGGGACTTATTGATTCATTTTTATTATGACTTTTTGGGGGGGCAATGGAAAAAAATTGCAATTTTGCCATGTTTTTTTTGCGTTTTTTTTTTACGGTGTTCACTTTGCGGTTTAAATTACATATTAACTTTATTAATGGAGTCATTACGGTCGCAGCGATACCAGATATGTGTACTTTTATTTATTTTTTTACTGTACTTTTTATTAATAATCTTTATTTCACTTTGATGACTGATTTTATTAGTCCCACTAGGGGACTTTACTGTGCGATATTCCGATCGCTGCTATAATGCTCTGGTATACTTCGTATACCAGAGCATTATTGCCTGTCAGTGTAAATCTGACAGGCAATCTGTTAGGACGTGCCTCCGGCGCGTCCTAACAGGCATATGTCCAAGGCAGACCTGGGGGCTTTTATCAGGCCCCTGGCTGCCATGACACCCCATCGGAGACCCGCGATTGCATTCGCGGGCCGCCGATGGGTGACAGAGGGAGCGCACTCCCTCTGTAAACAAAGTTAAATGCCGCGGTCGCTATTGACGGCGGCATTTAACGGGTTAAACGGCCGCGATCGAAGTAAACTTCGATCGCGGGCGTTGGAGCAGGAGCTCAGCTGTCATCAGACAGCAGAGCCCCGGCTCCTGCCTGCACGGGAGACCCGTGCAGGACTTAGCCTAGCCTAAAGCCCATTAGTGACCGACGTAAAAAGGCGTATTAGTGGTCACTAAGGGGTTAAGATACATTCAAAGTGGCAACAAAGTGTAGATACACACGATAACAATTAATATCTAAAAGATTCTCCGCTAGTCATCTTGTGGCTGTGCCTATAATCATGACTCAGTTGCCATATGTTCATCAACACATATATAGCTCCGGCTGAGTAGCACATATACATGTAACTTGTCAAGTGCAAGGCCATAGACCAGTGCTCAGCCAGTAAAAAAGAAATGCCCTCCTGGTCAGATGGCTATAGAGTTGTTTTGGTACTTGATGATGAATCCATGAGTATAAACCGACAGGGACACGCAGGGATGTTAGTAACCCTATTTCCTAGTGTTGGGCTAGACGTCCCTAATGGCCTAACCTCAGCGTCACAGAGCTGTACTTAGCCATTTCCGTCAATTCCATAAAGAATGAATGGAGCGGTAGCGCGCACACGTATCCACCGCTCCATTCAAACGGGGCATATGGGACTTCATACTTGTGATTGCTGGGGGTCCCAGTGGTTGGACCCGCAGCATACATACATTTATTACCTATCCTGTGGATAAGTGATAAATTATTTTCACTGGACAACCCCTTTAAGTGACCAAGACCCAACATTACTAGGTAAATATAGATTTCTACATGTTGTGTACTGCTTAGAACAGAACTTCAATCCAGAAACCTGCCGATGAAGGTGTCAAGCAACTCAGAAGATCATTGTGCAAATATCACTTCATAATTCCATTAAAACATGGAGAAACATAATCCTGCTGCTTTGTGATGCCTCTTAATTTACGATCCGTATAAAATGCAGGACACACTTAGACAATGTATTGTATAAGTAGAAAATACTGAATAATAATGTCACATATTTGTGATTAACAATTTGTCACCTCTCATATCCCTGTCTGCAGGATGAGCTGAAGAAACTTTACGCTCAATTGGAAGTCCACAAAACAAAGAAGATGACTCTAAACAATCCCCACTTGCAGAAGAAACGCAGCTCCCGAAGGGGACTTGGTCGATCCATTATTCGACGCATCACTGAAATCCCAGATTCTGTTTCAAAGCAAAGTGGACGTGAGGAACGTGAGGGATCACCAGGTTCAGCCGGCGGACAGAGGCGAAAGCAACAGGATAGTGGAAGTGTTAAATTACGTGAGGAGACTTTAAGGCAGAGAGTTCTTTCCTTAAGAAAGTCACACAGCACTTATGACCACATGCAAGAAACCAAGGATGCGGGAGCTACCTCCCCACGTTTGGAAAGCTCAGCTCGGGATGCCTCCTTGCGAGACTCCCTGATGAGACGTAATCTTGCTCGGAATGTATCACTACGTTCACGTGGTGATTCACTTCGTCAGGCACCTTTAGTTTGTAAATCTCTTAGTGCCCACAATCTACTAGCTGATAAAAAGCCATTGAGTGTACAGCCTGGGACTCTACAGAAATCCCATAGCATGATGGGATGTGCTATAGGAAAGGGACCGCTATCAGACATTCCCACTGAGCGAACAATGGAAGGAAGCCGAAACCCTTTATTGGGTGGCAGCTTTGATAAAGCAGAAGTATGTCCTTGGGAAGTCCAAGAACTACCAACACAATCTGAAAATCGGTTACAGAAGCATGTCACCTATGCACCAGGAAAATGCAGCAGCTTGGACAGCTCTCATTCATCAGGAAAGCCACATTTGTCACATGTAAAGAAGGAAGAGGTAGGAGTGAAGCACCGCAGTTTGGAGAGTAGTGAAGAACCCAAGAGTCCAGAGGAGGGTCAGCGATGTGGGACACAAAATGAAAATTGGTGCTCTACTCTAACCATTAAGCCTGGAACAGTTCAAATTGAGGAAGGGGGAGCATCCAAAGGAACGGGCAGGGAGACAACAGGTACAGTGGTGAAGAAAACAGATCCAGTAGACACCACAAGACCACCATACAAGAGTACACTAAAAAGTTTGGTTTTTGCTGTTAGAGCATTTAAAGGAGCAGCTGCGTTAAGAGAGAACAAGGAAAGGATGAAACAAGGTGCGGAGGGAACAGTGGATACGGATAAACATTTGCTTGAAGAGGTTTGCCCTTGGGAAACGGAATCCAATTATACAGTGGACAAGAAACAAAACACCCCAGCTCTCAACATAGTGGATAATAGAGGGCCGATTTGCTCCCCTCCACAGCCAGGTAAAAATATAGAGACCACAATGGAACAACAGGAGACATACTCTACTCCAAAAGCCTCCAAACATACTCCTCAAGCCAGCAGGTTAGAAAGAATGAGCCAGCTAAGAGAAGCAGTTTGTCCCTGGGAAAGCATGGATGATCCGAGGGGTGTTCCCCAAAAATCAAATAGTGTCGAAAGTAGAAGAAGTGAAATTTGCCCATGGGAGAGTACAGACAGTGAGGGTCCAGGGGGTGCACTTAGTCAGTCAGGTAGCAACCTTTCTTTCCACAGCCCTTTAGCAGAAGCAAAAATGGGTCATAATGATAATGTATGGGAAGGCGAGGAGAAAAATATAAAAATAGGGATCTGTCCCTGGGAAGGGAAGGACACAGGACGAGCAAGACCAGATATATGTCCATGGGAAACAAATGATGAAGTATTGGAAATGGGTGGTTTAAGTGGTAACAAACTAGCCATGAAGCTTGAAGTTCTTGGAAAGCAAAGAGATGCAGTGTGTCCTTGGGAGAGTGAAGAATCTGGAGGTTCCCCTGGTGTCATCAGCCAGTCACAGAGCAAGACATTTGATGGGTGTCCTGTTCAGTCTAAAACCTCAGATAGTTTAGATTTGGAAGCCAGGAGGGGTGATATATGTCCTTGGGAAAGCCTAGACTCTGAAGGAACTCCTGCAACCATGAGTCAATCCCAAAGTCACAGCTGGGAACCCCCTTCAAAGGCAATGGATGAAACATCTACCTGGGAGTCATCCCAAACTAGCAGGCCTTCTAAGAGTCCACTAGTGAAGTCACAAAGTAAACAGGATTCCTTGAGCAGCTGGACAAGTGAGGATCATCGACCACTGACCAAAATCATGAGCAAGAGTGAGAGCCGAATTGGTGAGCTTTATGCCTCAGAAACCAATGCAAAGCATGGTAGGCGTTGTCACTACTCTCTGGTGGAAAAAAGTAAGAGGTGTTCTGATGAGCAGGAGAGCAGTGAAAACAACACACTCGATACAAGTCAACAAAATGCAGGGGCTGTAGGGGTCGAAAAGTCAAACAAACTGGCACAGATCTGTCCTTGGGAGGTGTGTGAAGAGCCTACTGAAATCAAAGAGACCGAGATCCCAGTCAAAGCGGACGTGTGCCCATGGGACTATCAGTAAAATTAGAGATGTCCCACACCAGCTCGGATATAAAACGAAATAGCCTAGGTTATGAACGTGAAAGTTTCAATAGGGACAAACTGTGTGAGAGGTAGACTTTAAAGATGAGAGCGATGAAGCAGAATTAAGCACGGCAGTTTTTCTCAGAAACACATGTGTGAGTATAGGAGTAATGGATAATATTACTATAAACTTTTGATTTTAAAATATCAGCAAAATGTAAATTGTTCTGCCCGACAAAGTTATGTCGTAAATTTTATCCTTTGTCTGTGCCCAACTCTACAAATAAAAAGTCTTTCTTTTCTTTCCTAGCCTCCTGGTTTGTATATACAGTAATTTATTTACAAGCATATAGCTGGGAAAAAAAAATATTTCATACATCTTTTTGTTAAAGTGGAGCGGTCATCTGGCCTTGTATTAGATGAGGCTGTTACTAATGTGTGATCCTATTCATATGTGACGAGATTGCCTTATCCTCCATAGAATGATGGATTCTATAGCAAATTGCATTTGGGAAGCAAATCTTTGAGCCATGCCTAATAGATTTATCAGCATCAGTGGCAGGGAAGATAGCTCCACCCTGTTGGCTAACTACAGTAAATAGGGAGTCATCACAACAGTGGGCTATATCTCTGGAACAGCCGGGGGGGGTCTGAAAAAAACAAAACACAGAACTGGAATCAGGGAGACAGAACTATTCAGGTCAATTAACCAGTTCAACTTCTGTGAATTAGAGACAGGTCATAAAACGTACCAGAATTTGTAATACCGTGCACCATTTTTTTGGGCACAAAGCATTGGTGTAAATTAAGCCAAGCAGAGGGTGACGCAAGCATAAGGAAGATGCTCCAAATTCATGACACAGCATGCGCCGCTGTGATAAATTGGGCACAGTTTCTGCCCATCTCGTCTAGTTTTATGCTGTATAATTTTAAGACCGTATTAATAATTCTGCCCCACAGTGTATTGCCTAATGCAGTGTCTAAGGGGTCGTTGCATAATAAAGCAATTATCCCAGAGTGTTTCTTTAATGTATTCATATAAACAGAATAGAGCATCAGTCCCTCTATTTAAAAAAAAATTAAAAGGGGATCGGTCGGTGCTTGTGATGCTGAGTAAACACCACAACCCTTTCAGCTCTGTAGTGTGAACCCATCAGATTTCTGCTCTTGTTGCTAGTTTCCCAATTAGCACACTGCCTAAAAAGCATAGTACTTGCATGAAATTCATTCAAGAGTCCTTAGGACACTGTAGAGGGGTATTTCCTTCTCAGACATATCCTGTGGTTTTCCAATAGATGCGGGACCCACACTTATATCTTGAACGGGGTCACCTGACCCCGGTCCTACTTTCTGTCGTTGACTGAAGAGGTGGATAGGTTTTGCGGAAACAGTCCAGAGCGTTTTGCTACACTACTTCTGGAAATTTACTATGGGAGTTCCCAAAACAGAGTAGCAAAAGACTCTTGGCTGTTTCCGGACTCGTCAGTCAGTGGCCAGAGTTCAGTGACAGCAGGTAGGACCGGGGTCAGGGAACCCTGTACTAGAGACAGCAGCAGGTCCCCTTATCAAGTGGACAATCATGGCATATCCACCATAACCCCATCCACCACATCGTCTATCAAGCTCTGGACTTCTTATATTATATATATTAGTATATTGTACTTATTTCCCTGCAATCCAGTGTCCTGTATGCTTTTGATCAAATACAATCTTGGATTTTATTCTGATTTATTTTCCTCTGTGCTCCTCAATAAGATAAAAGATTATAAGTACAGCACCAAGGAGACTAAGCTGTGATCTTCTTCATTATACCGGACAGGAGCATGTCTAATCAGGAACTGTGATAGGAGTTTTGTGTCTCCTTCCCTCCTTATGGCGAGCCTGCGTGGAACATTCAGTGCAAATTCATCCAACAGGAAGTTCTGGTGCCTGTATGAGTGACACCGGCTTATCCCTGTTGACACAAGTGTAAAAAAAAAAAAGTGGGTCGCATACCGGATTCAGTATATTTCGTGAAATTCCTTAACGCCTTCCCTCCGTAGCCATTTTTTCATTTTCGTTTTTTTCCTTCCTACCTTCTAAAAAGCCATATCTTTCTTATTTTTCCGTCAATATAGCCGTATCAGGACTTGTTTTGTGCGGACAAGTGGTAGTTTTTCACAAGTGATTTTGTTTTTTTTATTTGTTTCGTTCTTACCATGCGGTAAAAACGACATGTTAACTTTATTCTGCGGTTCAATATGCTTATGTGTTTTTACAAGTAAAGAAAGAAGTGTTAAAAATAAAATTTGTTTTGTGTCACCATATTCTGAGAGCCATAGCTGTTTGTTTTTCGGTCGATGGAGCGGCGTGAGGGCTTGGTTTTTGCAGAGCAAGCTGTCGTTTTTGGGGTACATGAGACCAAAAACAGCGATTCTGGCGGTTTACAATTTTTTTTTTACTCAGTTTCTCTTTCATGTCCAATGCTTAAGGCCATATTACAGCTCCATACGGTACGGAGCTGTAATAGGGCTCCCATTCAAGTGCATTGTTCCTCCGTATGCTTCCATTTTCATCCAGGTTACTTGTCAGATTTTGCTGCAAAAAAATATTGTGGCATGCTCCATTATATGCCGTATCTATAGATCTTATCTCCTATAGAAGGATTGCATAGCTTCTAGGGGAAAGGATCACTCCTTACATTCAGCATCAGACAGAGCCCATACAGTGGAACACAGTATGGGCCCCCATACAAAGTATGGGGGCACGGCCCATAAAAAACAAAATATAGGACATGTCCTATCTTTCTACAGCCTGGACACCTTCCCGTAAATATTAGAAGGAACACCAATTCAACAGTATCCAGGTATAGAATAAATGCCCCTCAAAACTTGCCAAATCAAAGGAGTGCCTCAAAAATATTGTGATGCATCTCTCCAACTTTATTCGCAGCATACAATAATTTTGCATTAATATTACCCGCTTCTTATCAATTCCTGCAAAATCTGTGTGAGGTGAACATACTCACTGAGTAAAAAACACAAAAAACATACCAAGCACTCTGAGGTAAGTCTCGAAATAAGGCAAAACTTTATTTTACTACAAAAGTACCAGATACCAGGGCATATACTCTTGTACACAGCACGGGGGTCACAAATGACAGTACATTGTACATGAGCCAAGGCGGCTTCTGCAATATTGTCCTTGGTAGAAAGTCCTAGATTCGAGAATGTGACCGCTTCAATGAGTAAGACAGGAAGGTGCGTATGTCTTATTTATACCACTGTGGTGGTGCGAGGTCCTGTTTCTCCACTGCTACATCTTCTAGCTCCTGCCAGGGCTTTAATGCTGGACCTGGTAACATCACAGTCTACAAAACAAGAACAGGCACAATGGTACATGTGATATAGCAATGGCTCCTGAAACACGATGAGGCAAGATATGGTTTTGGACCACTTACCTTAACAATGGGCTCTTTTGGTGGTGCCCAGGAAGGCACTATCTTGCCGTGCAACCTCCATGACCCATATGGGTTCACCAAGTGACGCTCAAATACCAAGTACTCTAAAACATCCCGTGGCTCTTCACTCCCACATACCATTCGACCAAAGCGATCATAGATGATTAAGGTCTGTAAGCAATTGATACACACAGTGACTACACGGTGAAAAGGGTATGTCTCACAATGGATTCCAAAGTAAAATGTTGGTGACGCAAGCTATATGACAAAATTCTGCTATGCCCAGAACATAGGGCTGGGCAATTTCACAGTACAATGCCCCCATAGCTGCCCCCCCCCCCCCACACAGTATAATACCCCTATAGGTCCCCCCGCACAGTCTAATGCCCCAATGGTGCCTACTAAAAATAAAATAAATACTCACCTATTCTAGTACCCATGATTAGTGGAGGAGATCCGTCTTCTCCTTAGGCCTGTGCAGCTCGGCGCAGACAGGCGCCATGACGTCATTACATCACACCTGTCTGCACCGAGCCTCTTGCTCTGGCAGACCAGAAAGACATTTGAATGGCCAGTATGTAATACTACATTTTACCGCAGTGATAAGCTAATCATTGAGCAAGCTTTGATTTAAAAAAGGAGTTAACCCCTTTAAGTCCAAAAGTATAGTGGATTACTGAACCTTTATCCATGCTAAAATGTACTAAGAAGAATGAAAAATAAAAGGGCAGCCACGGTGCATGTATGTGGCCCTGGCCATTTCTGTGCAGAAGACGAAAGAAACCTCCTAGATTTGGCCATCAGTGTTGATGACTAAATCTGCAATGGATCATGTCACCCCATGCTGAGAGAATGAGGTTGGGGGCATCCTATCGTGTGTATGACCACATGTAGTCGGAGAGGGCAAACTATACTAAACGTATGACACTTATTAAGAAGTTGGAGGAAAGCTTGGTATATCAGTACCCTACAATAACGGGAATGCATGGATTCTTTTCTGGCCCTCACCTGTTTGCTGTGCATGCGAACAGTCACTTGCCCATACAGGTTTCCTTTCGTAACCATTTCTGGACACCGGACCTGCACAATTCTGGGTGGCTCTAAAGACTCCACAAAAGACCAGCGTATTGTACGATACCTGTTACCCCGCACCATTTCCTACAACATAAAAATTAGAAAATAAGAGTAATGTTCTGATAAGAACAACATACATCTGAGACATACAGGCGAACTGGATACTTACGGGATAGCACCGCTCTGTCACCAGTAAGTGTAACTTATGACGATTAAACCTTGAATAGAAGAAAGTTTTCACTAATAGATCAGGTCAGCCAAAAATGTGCTTTAAAAGGGTTATCCGGCCATTAGGTTGCCTGGTTTCAGCAAATTAAGGTTATTTTTTTGCATAATTTAAAGTAACACTAGTTTCCAATATATTTTCTGAATTAATTCCTCACGGTTTTTAAGATCTCTGCTTGTTGTTATTTAGTGGAAACATTCATTGTTTACATCCAGTGTATAAAATTCTGTCCATAGAGCGATGACGTTCTTTACCGGCTCCAGCCAATCATTGGCCATTGGCTATGCTCACTGAGATGACCGCTGTGGCCAATGTCTGGCTGGAGCGGTCACTTCCGATTTTGAATTTCACAGCTCCAACTAATGTAAACAAAGACCGGCAGGGACCACTTATCACTATCACAGCTAAATCATACTGGGGAAAAAATTGGGTACTGGAGTATGTCAGACTAATACCCCCCTCCTCAAGCAATGGCATCAGTTACTGTCAAATAGTGACAGGGAGTAGGTTGTCACCCTGAACGCTTTCCTCTACCACTTTATTTAAGTGTAACTAAACTTTTAAAAAACTTTTGACATGTCAAGTGTATTGATCAGTGGGGGTCCAAGCACTAAGACCCCCATCGATCGCTAAAACAAAGTGGCAGAAGCGCTCCGGAGAGCACTGTGCAGCTTAGTTTATGATCGGATAGGAAGACCGATCAGAAACAAAGCGGCAAAGCGCTCATCCGCGCACATCTACCGCTTCATTTTAGCGATCGAAACTTCTGACATGTCATTATGACCTGTCAAAAGTTTTTTAAAAGTTTAGTCACCCTTTAAGTAAAAAAAATAACCAGTTCTTTAGAATCAGAAGACTTCTCCGTATCTCACACTTTCCCCCATCAGATCATGGTCAGCTAAAAAAAATTCAGGCTAAAAGAAATGCAAAGCTCCTTACTGCGTCAGGCAGCTGTGTGCTTCAATGAAGATTTCCTGAGCTTTCTCTGAAAATGTCTTGGTGCTAAAATCTTCATCATAATTTTTGACCTTTCGAATCCTGGATAAAAAAAAACAAAAACATAACAAAACTGGCTACTAATATATTGGACAAGATGTGTATGCAATATCTGGGAACCATTCATGGGTACGATGAAAAGAACAGAAAGGAAAAACCATACATCACTCCTAAAACTTCTGCAGCAATACAGCACCATGTAAATGGACACCATATCCCATATACAACTAGTTCTAATATGCAATCATGGAGGAATGTGACTGGACTGCATTAGGAAGATCAGAAGAGAAAGGGCAGTAATTGTCATAGGGGGTTTTATGATGCTGGGCAAGAAAGACAATTTTGCCATGATTTTAATGTCAGGACATACGCCAACTGGGAGGTTGCGGTCTGTTTTAGTTGCTCTGCTCTCTGCTTCAAACCATCCTTGGAAAGAGTGGACAGACGGGCATCACCTTCTGGGGGCACATATGGATCAAGTATTGCAGCTAGGGCCAAAGAAGAGAAGAGTGAACGGGAGAATTAATCTTAACGTGTAAAACACATACTGCTGAATATAACAAAGACAGTGATATCTTATGCCGATACATTTTATAATGCTGTGGCTACTAGGGTCACTGCTCTATTTAACCCTCATGACAGATGCCCAGGCTCAGGGTCATGATCAGAGATGGCATTAGGGGGTGCAAACTGGGCAATTACCCAGGGCCCCCATTCTCTTAGGGCCCCCTGCCGACTAAAGCAGCCATAGTGGCTGCTATGGAGACCCGAGGCATGAGGGGGCCCGCGCCGCCCAGCACATAACATTTATGGGCCAGGCGGCATGGGCCCCCTTATGCCTGGTGGCTTCGTATTCACAGGGGGGTGGCCTTGGTGTTAGCGACAGCCACATTACATTTTATCTGCGTCCTCAGGACGCAGGTACAATTCAATACTATAGGCTGCAGGCCCCGTTAGGCCTGCAGCCTATAAGGCGCTGGGAAGTATCCCTGCGAAGGCTGGCTTGATGAAGTCACTGCATCACGCTGGCCTATGCAAGGGTCCCGCCCGGAGGCTGCGAAACACCCCATCCATTATGAGAACAGGGCAAGGTAAGTACAATTTTAACAAAAAATATTGATTTGGGTCTGCGTGGCACTATACACAAGGGGGAGGGCTGTGTGGCACTATACACAAGGGGAGGGCTGCGTGGCACTATACACAAGGGGAGGGCTGTGTGGCACTATACACAAGGGGGAGGGCTGCGTGGCACTATACACAAGGGGAGGGCTGCGTGGCACTATACACAAGGGGGAGGGCTGCGTGGCACTATACACAAGGGGAGGGCTGCGTGGCACTATACACAAGGGGGAGGGCTGCGTGGCACTATACACAAGGGGAGGGCTGTGTGGCACTATACACAAGGGGGAGGGCTGCGTGGCACTATACACAAGGGGGAGGGCTGCGTGGCACTATACACAACGGGGAGGGCTGTGTGGCATTATACACAAGGAGGGAGGGCTGTGTGGCACTAGAAACAAGGGGGGGGTTTGGGATGTCCCAGCAGGGGCCGTATTTTCATACCGATGACCTATCCACCAGATAGGTCATCAGTATATGATCGTGGGGGCCCGACACCCGGACCCAATACCGATCAGTTGTTCCGGCTGCCTCCAGAAGCTATGCAGGGTCGGTGCCGGAAACAGAAGGCTCCAACCACTGTATAGAAGTGTGTGCTGCAGTATTGTGGCTCTGATCCTATTGAAGAAGTGATAAGAAGCAGAGCTGCAGTAACGCAGCAGAGCTACTAAACAGTATACAGAGCTATCTGCTTCCAGCTAAAAAACGCTGTATAACTCCCGGTGCCAGAGGCAGCTGATCGGTGCAAGGTCCAGGTGTCGGACCCCCATCACTCCTACTGATGATTTCTGTGGATAGCTCATCCGTATGAAAAACAGATCCCTTGCTTGAACAACCCCTTCAAAGAACCAGTGTATGGAAAAAAAATATTTATACTGTGTTCCTTTAACATACATTTTTGAAATACAGAGACAATGACGGTCTTTGAGTTCCCCTTTAAACATGTACTGCACGGAGTGTCACTACAGGAGCAGTGTCCTCACCTGTACACGAGACATTAATTGGACGTTCCAAGATTTCTTGCGGCACCACAATCCCAGCAGCCTTTGCTTTCTTCATCATCTCATCCACAGTATTCTTATGTCCCAAATATGGCGGCATAAATATTCTCTTCTTGGTTCGTACAGGTATAACTGTGATAGGTGAAAGCAACCGTGTAGGACTGAGAATGGCAGCCAGTCCCTAAAAGATAACAGACGATACTGAAGTCAAACTGGAAAACGTGTCTAATCTGTGTCTTCTATTAAATAAGAAGTCGGCCTGGTGATCTGCTGATCGCTGCAGATCAAGATTTAGAAACCTGGCAAACATTATGGTAATGTAGGGGAATGCATGCAAGTTATTAAAATAAAACAGCTATCTATGATACATGGATGGACCAGGTCTTCCAGATCAAGAGTTAGACCTCATGCACACGACCGTAGTGGTGCATACCGGCCGTGATTTGCGGCTCGTACGGCCACGGAGTGCCACCCACGGGTCGTGCATATTGCCACGTGCATTAACTTCAACGAGGCTGGACCGCAAAATGTGGCCGCAGTAAGACATGTCCTATCTTTTTGCGGTCAAAGCTCCGGAGCAATGCACAATCCGTGGATACCATGGTCGTGTGCCTGGGCACATTGAAATGAATGGGGCCGCATTTCAACCGCAGATTTGCGGCCGCAAAAATGTTTGTGTGAGTGGGGCCTTACGGTCTGCCGCTGCTCGGGCTCATATAGGGGGGCTACCACAATTTACCTACGCTGAGACATTGCTGCTGAGGATTGCCTAGACCGGAATAGGTGCAAGACCAAGGATGAGACAACTTCCTACCATCCTCTGCATGCCCTCACAAAGTCAAGTCGCTTATTAAACCACTGAGCGGCCCCCTAAACTCCTGTTCAGGTTGTTGCTGTAAGGGTATATTCAGACGAGGCAGATTTTTTGCAGAAATGTCTGAGACTGGAAATCTATTCTATTCATCTGAATGGGGTTGTTTCTGGAGGAGGTGCCTGGATTTTTGCAGTTTCCGTTCAGAAGTTTGGACAAACGCAAATTTCTGCATCAATTCTGCCGATTGGGCATAAACCCTCAAGTGCCCCTGTATGGTAACTGGCCCCTTCACATATGAACGGGACATGGATGCCGCCGCATGGTCCTGCTCATTCATACAGCTCTATTACTATTCCAGGGACAGGATCCCTATAATCATTGCATAATAAAAAGCTATGCAACTATCCATGTTAGTTTGTAATTTGATTTGACACTATTTTTGGGATCTCTGCTTGGTGTCATTCATTGGAATAATTTCTGCTTACATTCAGAGGCTGGAAACCTGTCACAAATAGTTTGTTACAGTGTATCAGTTAAGAGGTAATCAGACTTTAGTGCAGGACAGATAGATTTGCGCCACTGCTGTGTTTAGATTCTATACAGTAGAGTATTAATTAGATTGATACATTGTAACAAACCATCACCTGTACGAGCAGGAGATTAGAATATGAGCTCAACCAGTGAAAGTGAACATGAATGGCCAATTCAGTGACATAAAGCAGACCTTGGAAATGGTGAGGAACTGAAGTAGAGTATATTAGAAAGTTATCTGTATCTCTAGCTGTGAATACAACGCCCAGCATGCTGGGAGTTGTAGCTCCACAACACCAGGGAGTCATAGAGCGCTTGACTGTGGTAGAACTACAAGCTCCAGCAGTAAGTCCTCAGTATCGAGGAACTTATAGCGCCCATTCACTCACAGTCACCTTCGCCGCTGCGTATGTACCAGTCACCCTGTACCCAGCGAGCCGTGCTCTGTAATGATTCCCCCGTACGTATCACACTGTAATTGTCACTTCTCATGTACTTACAGGCTCACCCAGCGCCCTTACAACCCTCATGGAGGCCGCCATTTTGAGCTCGCACGGAACGCTGGGAAACATCACACTCACATGACCGGAGCTGTCACCGCGGGCCGCAGTGTGGGCGGGGCTTCCAGCAGACCTCTGGCGACATGTGATTGGCTGTTATATTAGATAGATAGATAGATAGATTAGATAGATAGATAGATAGATAGATAGATAGATAGATAGATAGATAGATAGATAGATAGATAGATAGATAGATAGATAGATTAGATCTGTATTTATACACATTCGTTATATTGATTAGGTCACAGGTTGATTTGCACTAATATCCTATTATCTATTCTAGTCCTATTATTCTGTGATGTTAAAATCTCGGCATTTGGGCTCAAACTGTAAAAATATCAAACAGTGCAATATACTTACATTACTACATTACGAGACATGGTGTGCGTGCGGCGGGCAATCACTGCAGAACATTTGCGCGCATTGAAAAATCCCAGAAAATCCCTTTACATCTTTTACTTGCGTTTTCTGTGTTATGTTCTGCAGCGGTCCGTGGTGTAGTGGTAAGGCTATGTCCACACCTCTGGTGCTCCTCTTCCATCAGGTTTCCATTGCTCTATGATGGTATGCAGCGTGCAGCACTATTCTATTTAGTAAAAAAGACTGAAATCGGTTGAATAAGTCAATGGGTATATGTCATGGCTCCTGTAAAAATGGAACACATGATGCCAATGTGAACAGGACCAAAGTAATTCTGGAGCTGTTAATGCAGTCAGCTTCCTATCCCCTGCCATAGCACGTACACGGTCTCTGCTGATGAAGTCACTACTATACGGGGTATGTCCACATGGGTCAGATTTGTTGCAGAAACACCCCCACCCCATTAGCTTAAAATACATTTTGGCCGCTACGAAGTTGTTGGAGCCATCTGCTTCCAGCTCCAACTCCTGCATACTGTTCAAAACATCTGGTGCATGGGGGCAGCAAGAACAGATGATCGGTGCGGGGTCCGGGTGTCAGACCTGCACCGATCATATACTGATGACCTATCCTGTGGATAGGTCATCAGTTGTCTGGTCGTTGACAACCCCTTTAAGGACATTTCAAATGGGACAATTGTCATGGTCTGTGGACACACTAGGCCGCACCGCCGTAGCGGGGAGGCAGCTGGCCAAACAACAGAGCACCCAATCAATACAATGTCCCGCTCTAGGGTACCTGAATAGTCCAGACAGTGGCCGTGGCTTTAGCACGGATGGAAATGGGGGCAGCAGGTTACACCAGACGCGGCGGATAACACTGGATGTGGTAGATAACACTGGACATGGCAGATGACACTGGACATGGCAGATGACACTGGACATGGCAGATGACACTGGACATGGCAGATGACACTGGACATGGCAGATGACAGCAGGTGCAATAGGACACGACTCCAACACTAACAGGCTCAGGAACGAGGGGACAGCACGGGATACAGGTAGTAGGGCACGGGAAACAACGGGAACAGGATAATACTAAGGGTCCATTTGCAAGACTGACATAGGAATACTAACAACGCTCAGGCAATGAGCAAAGGGGCAGGGCCCTTCTTATAGTCCAGGGAATCATGGGCTAATTAGTGATGATGATTCCCATGTGCACGCACTGGCCCTTTAAGGCCGGGCATGAGCGTGCGCGCGCACCCTACAGGTCTGAGCGGACCGGAGCGGAAGTGAGCGCTGGCGTCTCCTGGGAAGGAGATGCGAGCCCGTGCTCACAGATCCATGGCTGTGGCCGCCGGGGGATGAGTAAACCGGGCGGTCTGCGGCCATGGACGCTACAACAATTATCACATTAAAAAATTGTAATATCAAGTAAAAGTTTGCAATCATTAGCCAGTGTAAATATCTGCAGCAATTGCGTGATCAGGGAGAAATTGCTTGTTTGTTGTTGATCGAATCTTTTATGATGGCCTAAAAATTATTGTTTGTCGGCGGTACATTTCCTGGTGCAAACAGCATCGACTAGTCGTTTGCAGAGGAGACAGGAGGGGGGAATTGTTGGATGGATAGACAAGCGATTTCAAAAGAGATCAAATTAACGCAAAAAACATAATTTTTCTTACAAATAAATGCATATCTTTTCAACGTTAATAACTCGCTATATCGTCGATTGGCGCTAGTTTTTACAATTTTATCTTTAGATGTAAAAGGACCCTTAGGCCACATGCACACGATGCGTATTACGTATGAATTTGCCGCACAAATTTTCCTGCAGCAAATCCGCAGCATAATAGAGAACCAGCAAAGTAAACGAGTCTTCAAATAATCTCGTCTACACATTCTATAGAATTTCTTTGGATGCAAATTAACCTGAGGTGCGGATGTTAAAATCTGCAGCATGTCAATATATCTTGCGTTTCCGTCTCAGAATTGTATCTGACGAGTTTATAGAAAAAGGCACCAAAATCGGCAGCATAAAACCCAACCGCTTTCTGCATCAAAATGTAAAATCCACATCTAAAAACAAATAAAAAAAATGCCCACCAGCTCCTAACATCCAATTATCATATATTACCGTTAGGCTGCATCTATGCTGTTTCCAGCGCTATTTATCTTTTTGTTCTTCTCCTCCCCATTCCTGAGTAATGATGCTCTGTACTTTAGGCGCCCGATATGAGAATTCACTATAGTTAGCCAACTGAGCGTGAACTACAGAGATGGAATGGATGGAACCATCTTAACTGCCTCTGACACTGTCCAATCCTTTTTTAAGTGCGTATTTCACCTACGGAATTACCTGCACTGAGCTACGTTCTCTCCATAACTCCCATAGAAGTGAATGGCAGTTACGGAAGCAGCGTAACATGCGAGCTACGCTGTTTCTGTAACTACCATTCAGTTCTATGGGACTTACGAAAACAGTGTAGCTCAGCGAGATACGCTGTTTCCGTAATTCATGGTCGGGAATCACACACGTCAGCCACAACACAGGGCAGTACAACGCAGTTTAGGGGGCCACATTCTAGAGATAGGTGTGGGTCCCAGAGGTGGGACCTGATATCTCTGATGGGAAAACCCCTTTAAGGCTACATGCACACGTTGCGGAATTTCATGCAGAAAATCTGCATTAAAACCACAGATAAACGCAGGTAATTCCGCAGATAAAATCCGCACTTAATATTGAATTTTAGATACTTTTTTAGGTGCAGATTTTATATTTTGATGCAGAAACATGATGCATATTTTGGTGCATTTTTTTTAAAGAATCTTGTTAGATACAATTCTGAGACGGAAACGCAAGATACGATTTACGTGTGAAAAAAATCGGCATTGTGTAGATGAAATTACTTGAAATCGCAATTATTTAGCTAAACTGTATTACGCTGCGGATTTTCCGCAAGAGATCTGCGCGAAAAATCCACACGTAATATGAATCGTGGGCATCTGGCCTAAGGCTAAGTCCTTCCCCAGCAACTCCCTAAAAATGGCCAAGGGGAAATGGACTCCTGGTTTGTCTGATTTTTGCAGAACTATTTTGGCAGGTTACGCAATGTCTATCAGACTGACAGGTAAGTGTTTGCTGCCATTGACTTAGTCACTTCTAGCTTCTGTGTCCTTTTAATATCTGCACTTTCTATGAATCCCAACTGCTGTTATCTTAGTATTTATGTAAGTACATATTTTGATAATGGACAACATAGACAAGAGAATGACCAGAAGATATACTGCAGAAAACACAGGGTTCATCATACCACATTCCGCTAACGTGACATCATATGATTTAAGAAAGACCAAAAGTTAGATGTAACACAGACTCCTCCATGTGTCCAGCAATAGCCACAAAGGCCAATCACCCTACACAGTCAACAGTCAAAGCCGACTGTGCTACAGTAACTATGTCATATAATAAACAGCCGTATACCAACATTTAATAAGGCTGCAGCTATACTGTAACATCTGCAGAACTGTCACATTGTGCCAGTATATTCCAAGACATACCCATTCTATCTTCGGCAGGCTCATAGAAATGAATGAAGCATGCGCAGTACCACTCTATTCCTATGGGGCTCCCAGGTCCAGCAAAGTAAGCCCATTCTTGTGATCGGTGGAGGTCTCAGCGGTCGGAGCCCCGCCGATCACATATTTATCACCTATCCTGTGGTTAGGTGATAAATAATGATTATGGCAAAACCTCTTTAAGTGATAACCAAAGGTGTGAATAACACAAAGAAGCTATGGAGCTTATGTAGGGGGGAAAGTCTAGCTGTGGTGGTCCCATCCCTGTTCCCTGTGGGCATTGTAAGAGTGTTTTGTGTATACGTACACATCAATATTAGCAAACAAAAAAAACAGCCAAGGATTATGCCTCTGTTCCGAAGTAAGGAGAGTGATGTGGCAGCACGATCCAGGGTTGGAAAAAGGGGAGCATTTTGACTTTTTCCATAGGGAACCCTCTATGTACAGTATGTTGTCATTGTTTATACCCATATTTAATGCAATGCAATGCAGGAATAATATGATGGAGATGATGGTGCGATAATATGGGTATACAATATATGTGCTTTGACTTCAGAAGATCTCATAAATCTATGTACTGGCAGCATAGCATCGCAGATAGTTGCCTCTTTGATGCAGAACATCTCACAGATAAGCAACTTTCTAATTACAGAACCCCAAATATCTGTATTGTGGCTGTAAAGCTTTCAACCTCTCCTTCATTACATGGGGGGGGCACCGTTGGCCACAGGCCATCCACCGACCCTTTTCTAAAGTCCATGACCTAGCGGTCATCGTTACATTCTGACACTCGTAATACTAACATCCTGTCATTTCCTCTGAAGTAAGAAGAAGGGAGGGATGCAGGGTGCCAGAATGGAAAAAAAATGAAAGGATGGAGACCGATATTTGACATCTGACGAAGTTATTAGTAAAAACAGAGGAAGTGTGAAGAGCAGCGACTGAGCGCGAGGAGACGTGAAGCAGCATAGAACAGAAGGACGGGATGGTAGGTCCTTGAAGGAACAAGCTATTCTATAGACTGACCACACTTACATTCTGTTTTATCATACGAAGATATTCCTGACAGACTAAGAAGGCAGCAAGAGGAAAAATATTGCAGCTGACTGTATACACTAAGGATGAATCCTGCAAAAAGCCAATGAACAGAGAGGAAGGAGCTGGAAAACCGCAAGAAAAATATCATAAGGATGAACAAAGCTAAGCATGCCTCCTCTTTGATCTATGAACCACAATAACCATTGACCTCCACATATGCGTAAGCCAAACCTAACCGAGATCTAAGGGACATACCCCTATTAGATTTCTCTATGCACTCCCACCTTATTGAAGGCTTTACTTTTAATGTAACTACTGTTAGACGTGAACTTGGCGCACCAATGCCCCCCGTGACTGAAACCCCTGAGACACCTGTCAAGCTCGGTGTTTGTGCCAAGTCTTTAGTGTCTTTGGCCTACATTCTTCTTCTTTTGGCTGGAATATTGGGGAATACTTTGGTTATAAAGGTACTGAGCAGCCTCCGTGATGGACGAAGCGTTCAGGCTTCTCTTAGTCACCACATGCGTAGCCTGGCATGCTGTGACATTTTGCAGCTGGTACTGGGCATACCCACTGAGTTGTATGCCAGTATCTGGAGTCCTTTTCCTTGGCCGTTGGGAGCTGCTGGATGCAGTGGCTACTATTACCTATGGGAAGTGCTTTGCTATGCTGCCATTTTTAATGTATTGTCGTTGAGCTATGATAGACACCGTGCCACCTGTCAGCCTTTGAGTCTTCACGTACGTCAGTCCTCAGGGGTGCGCTTACGGATTTGTTTGCTGTGGATAGCTTCGCTGCTTGCTGGTCTCCCAGTGCTTTTTTCCATAGGTCTGGAAAACATCAGTGTTAAGGCTGTTGAGGATAAGTACTTATTGGTGTGTACACCACTTAGCCCATGGATATGGCTGTTTAAGGCCAGTGTCTGGGCATCCTTCCTTACATACCTGGGTGTGTTGTTGGCGGTTGCCATAACCTGCTGGAACATCAGGAGAACTCTGCGGGGAAACAGAAATAACAGTTTGGAAATTAGAACACCTAATGGATCTATACAGTTATTGGGCAGGTTCTGTGGTGGACATGTGGCTGTACGCAGGCAAAATGCCAGGCTATTGGGTAAGTTTAGAGCTACTAAAACATTGTAAGCCATTTTTTTTTATTTCAATAAGTATTAACTAATAGCCAATGTTGAAGGAGTTATCTGATGATGTAAAAAAAAAATCATATTAAAGTATTTTATAAGGGAAAAAGTGGGTTTTTCGTTTTTTTAGTTTGGGATTTTTATTTATTTACTATTAACTTTATTAAAAAATTTTGATCACTTTATTTATAGTCCCACTGGGGGACTTCACTATGTGATCTTCTGATCGCTTTTATAATACACTGCAATAATTCTGTATTGCAGCATATTATTGCCTGTCAGTGTAAAACGGACAGGCATCTGTTAGGTCATTCCTCAGGCATGGCCTAGCAGGTATCCACTACAGGCAGACCTGGGGGCCTTTGTTAGACCCCCGGCCGCCATGGTAGCCATCGGCACCCTGCGATTGCAATTGTAGGGTGCCGATGGGGTGAGTGAGAGAGCACCCTCCCTCCAAAACCACTTGGATGCAGCGCTCGCTATTGAGCGCCTCATCTAAGGGGTTAAACGGGTGAGATCGATGTTGATATCGATCCCGCCCGTTAGAGCAGGTGCCCGGCTGTCTATAGACCGCCCAACACCTGCCCAACACCTGCTTTAACCGGCACAGGACACCCGTGCCGGGCTTATGTCAGAGCGCCGAGAAAAGGCTGCGCTCTCGCATAAATACCCTTAACGGCCACCATGAAAAGGCGTATTGGCGGTCGTTAAGGGGTTAAATATTTTTCATATATATATATATATCTCCCTACCCCAATGTGTTCAAAGGTATAGAAATGGGCTGATGTAAATATAGGCTCATATCAAATTCCATATTTTTCATGCATTAAGAACATTATATAAAGCATTCACGGATCTATGTAAGCAACAAGTCTAAATTCAATTCCTGGTACCAGAAACCAACACAATTATAGCAGACATGAATGTTTATCTTGCATTTTTGTGTGTCTGGATTGCATTTTCAATACTATATTTCTTGATTGTTACTTAACCCCTTCCCTCCGCAGCCATTTTTCGGATTTTCACATTTGTTTTTTCCTCCCCACCTTCCAAAAGCCATAACTTTTTATTTTTCCATCAATATTGCCGTATGGCTTGTTTTTTGCAGACGAGTTGTAGATTTTCACAGCACCATTTTTTGTACCATATAATGTAGTGGGAAACGAGCAAAAAAATATATGTGGGGTGGAATAGGAAAAAAACTGTGACTCCTCAATATTATGGGTGGTTTTCTTTTTACGGCGTCCACCGTGTGGTAAAAACGGCATGTTAACTTTATTCTGCGGGTCAATACGATTACAGCGATACCAAATTTATATAGTTTTCTTTATGTTTTACTACTTTTACAACGAAAAAACTGATTGTTAAAAATAAAAACTGAGTTTGATCGCCATCATTTTTTTATTTTTCTGTCGATTTAGCGGTATGAGGGCTTATTTTTTGTGGGGCGAGCCTTAGTTTATACTGGTACTATTTTGGGGTACATGAGACTTTTTGATCACTTTTTCTTTAATTTTTTTGTGGGAGATGAAGTGACCAAAAAACAGCAATTCCGATGTTTTTAATTTTTTATTTTTTACAACGTTCACTGGACTAAATAATAATATATATTGTAATAGTTCAGACTTTTACGGACTCGTCGATACCAGTTATGTTAACTTTTTATTTTCTTTACATTGCGCTTATGGTAAAAGTTTTTTTTTTAACTTTTAATTTTTTATTTTTTTTTAATTTATTAAAAAAAACTTTTGTTTACTGTTTTTTACTTTTTTTTTACTTGTCCCCCTAGGGTACTTTAACCAGCGATCGTTAGATCGTTTGCACTATATACTGCAATACTAATGTATTGCAGTATATCGTGATTCTGATAGGAGTACAAAGATGGCAGACCTCCAGGCTGCCATGCCAACCAACGGCACCCCCTGATCTCGCCGAGGGGGTGCCGTTGGAACGTTACAGGGGGTCGCCCCCCTGTTTTTAGTCATTTAAATGCCGCGGTCGCTATTGACAGCGGCATTTAACGGGTTAAACAAGCGGGATCGCTCTCAAGTGGAATCCTGCTCGTTACCCGGAAGTGTCGTCTGTAACACACAGCCGACACACTCGCTCTATAGAGCGGGCTCAGCCCGTGAGAACGCTCCATACTCCCCCACCCGGCGTGCGCTGTATATAGTGGATGTCGGGAAGGGGTTAAAGAAGCACTTCCATGCAAATTTGTATTGCTTTGCCTGTTTGTAAGGGGCATCTTGTACATGTATATGATAATTATTTGCTCGCCGAGTTTCTATTTTTCAAAACACAGGCTCCGTTCGGCTGCCCCGTGTGGTCACATGATCTCTAATCTGACTCGTCGATTCACACAGCGTCTGTGTGGACCAGAAGCCGGTTTCTCTATGTAAGCCGAGTATGCGGCGTACGGGCTCATAGACTTTCTATTAAGTCCGTACACTGCTTGCTCGGCTTTCCTAAAAAAGCAGATCAGAAACAAAGAGGCACAGCGCTCACCCGAACGCTTCCTCTGCTTGGTTTTAGTGATTGGTGGGGGGTCTCAGTGCCCGGACCCCACCAATCAAAACTTATGACATGTCAAAAAATTTGAATAAATAAATAATTTTAAATAATGTATTACATGCACATTGTCCTAGGTTCATTTTTCATCTGTATGGTCACATTTGGTAGGGGAACAATGGTGAATCCTAAGGTCATGTGACACATACCCCAAAGTCTTACGATATATAATAAATCCTTTTGTCAGAACTGCTCCCAAAATTTCAGTAAGAAGTGGGTATCTGCATGTATTTCTGTTTACAAAAAAAAAAGGGAGCACCCCCCATCATCACACAGGGTCCTGCTGCTTCCGGTAATGTGTTTGCTATAAATAAACCCAAACCTTCTCTTAACCTTCCATTTTTACCCTGCACAGCAGCTCTCTGGTCCACCCGCCGTGCAGGGACCTGCATCACAGCTCTATTTAAGCGCTGTGGTCCTTTTTTTCTGAGGATCAGTGGGGGTCCCGGAAGTCAGACACTTTTTGTAGTGGAAAACCCCTTTGAGCATTGTTCTATCAGCACTTACCTCATAAAGCTTCATTGTATGCGTAAGGCCAGGGCTACACCGCTACTTTGGCCACAACACAGTCGCACTGCCAAAGATCGCTGTGTGACGCAGGCTGTTATGCAGTAATGAAAGTGAATGTGGCCGCGTTGCGAACCGCAGGTTCCATCAACTTTGAGGTTTTTTTGTGACTGATGTGTCGCGGCAACTCATGGCTCGCAATGCGACCACATTCACTTTCATGAATTGCGATGCAGGTAGGCGACACTACGATCTTTGGCCGTGTGACCTGAGTTGTCCTGTAGCCCTAGTCTAAAATTATTGAACGGATACTACCGCATCTCCCACTACATGAGCTATAATCCGGCCCAAAACCTCTGGACCGTGCACCCTTCCCACGTCCATGGTCCATTTTATGCCGAATGTAAAATTTGTCATTGTTTCTCATCGTTTTTATTTTTATATATTTGTGTGTTTAGTTGTCTAGTGGTTTTGTACATGAAAAAACAGGAACCTTGCATAGAGAACATTTTTGGACATCTGTTGTAATAAAACCTCTCTCATTCCAGGCTGCATTGTGGGCGTGCTAGCTGTGTGCTGGCTACCATTCCAATCGCGGAGGCTCATGACTGTATTGCGGAGTAAAGATCAATGGACATCGACCTATTACCGCTCTTATATCACCTTGCAACCTATCACAAATTGTTTCTACTACCTCAGTTCTTGTCTCACCCCTCTGCTATACAACCTGACATCCCGCAACTTTCGCAGAGCTTTTCTGCATAGCATCGCACCCTGCACAAAAGGGCCTGAATCCTGGGAGACACAAGCAAGAGATCAAGGAATCAGGCTTTCTACAATAGGACAAGAATGAAGTCATCTTATAGATTCACATTTTGTCCTATGAATCAGGACGGGTCTTGTTTCTTTTTTATTGCTGCCATTGACAATACCTCTTTCTTATATGTGCCCGATTTGTTTTAATATCAGCCATAACTATTGTATTAGGGGATATATTGACCAATGGGAAAAAAAAATTTGTGATCACTCCTTCTCGTGGTGCTCCTGTAGTCCTTATTTCAAACTCATGATGTTCCTTTCATTTAAGAGGAAATACTCCATAGTCCTGTCCTCTGATTCCTCTATTGCCGCTGACTGGAGGATTCCATATCTTGCTTCTCTTCCCTTATAGACACTTTTTTGTCAAACGTAAGCCATACATTTCGAATTGTCTGAAGTGTCCGTTGCTATATGTGGTGTGACAGAAAGGAACATTATGAGTTTGAAATAAGGACTACAGGAGCGCCACGAGAAGGAGTGATAAGACATTTTTTTCCCATTGGTCACTATTTTTCACCGGACATCTTGGTGGCTACCGGTCACCGGTGCACACTCCAGAGGCTTGCACACTGTTACAATACGAAGCAATCAAGTTGAGTTGTGCCGACCTTTCTGCACAACCCTAGAGGGTGAGTACGACTCAATACCATTGACTCACCCATATCCAAAAGTCCTATACAACACCTTCTGCATTACTTTGTTCATGCAATATTGCCTATGGGGTGCGCCTGGTTCTTTTTGTCTTTCCCTCTCTGCATCCCTTTTCCCCGTCCCCGTTTTTTTCAAGGAAACATTAGGGGATATATAACAAGGTATCGGGTACAAAGCAACTCCAACAATGAAAACTCAATAACTGATCAAGCAAACCAAATGTTTAATGCAATAATACTAAGTGTGTACCATAGCCATATCTGTTGCCCCATGTCCTTTTGCCATAGTTCACCTATTTGTGAGAATATTAAACTCCCAGAACAAGACTTAGATGATGCCAGTGTGCACAGGGTCCTTAGCAGTGATACCCAACTGGCAGGCCGGGAGCCTCATGTGGTTTTCATTCACCTGATGTGTGGCCCCCGGAGAAGGCAAATACATATGGTTCAGCTACAATCCCCAGAATAATGGTCAGGCATGAGCGCTCCTGTAAGCCAAACATAAAAAATAGAATAGCTACTGTGTTTTCTCCTCTGTTATGGTGGCACTGTGGTATTTTCATCTTTAAAAGTTGTAATTTGTTTTTGTTTGGCTTTTTAATTGCTTGTGTTCTTTCCTATCTTGCCAAAAACAGATAAGATTTTAAAAAAATTATTTCTTTTTTCTGTCCAACCAGTTTTAACATATAAATATATAGAAAAGCTGTGTAGAACAATCATACGTGTGTGTCTACCGCCGGCCCCGAATTAATGTGATGTTCGGCCCTTTTGAAGAGGTCAAGGGCCACAATAGAGGCAACCACACTAGGCAGAGTTGACCACTACTGTTGTACAGAAATAAAGTCATGGAGACGTTGGCTTATCATTATGTTATGTTGCAAAATAATATGAGTATTACTTCTTTAACTGTTTCTTATTTCAAATTCTTCTTTGTTTTATCCTCCTTAATCCTTACATTAATGACTAATAAACCTTTAAATAATAAATTTAATTATATTTTAATGTATTTAAATCACATGTAACAGTGGTATGTAGGTTTTGACCACAGTCTGCAATGTTAATAGGAATTTTAGACAACTACTGAAACAAAATAGAAAATAATACAAAAAATTACCCCTCATCCTCAATTTTCAGCTATGTTGAAAAAAAATCTGATAATTTGAAAAGCTGGTCATAGCCTGTACTACCACATTGTGGGCCGCTTATCTCTGTTTCACGGAATTCAATGTTTCAAGGAGCAGAAGCGTAGCTAGGTTCTCCAGCACCCTAGGGGGAAAGATTAAGTTTGGTGGCCCCACCCCCGAACCTCTTTCCAGACATCTCCTTCCCCCTCGCCATGTTTGTTTTCTCTACCAATCAATGAGGTGTCATTTTTTCCCCACATTTTTTTATGTAGCTTTAGCATAAAGCCATTTGTACATTGTACAAGCAATATAGTTCTATATGCAGCACCAGAATCAAGCTCATTACATATATACAGAACAAAGCTCATTACATATATACAACACCAGAACCAAGCTCATTACATATATACAATACCAGAACAAAACTCAGTACATATATACAGCACCAGACAAAGATCATTATATATATACAGCACCAGAACAAAGCTTAGTACATAAATACAGAACCAGAACAAAGCTCAGTGCATAAATACAGCACCAGAACAAAGCTTAATACATATATACAAACACCACAACCAAGCTCAGTACATATATACAACACCATAACAAAGCTCATTACATATATACAACACCAGAACAAAACTCAGTATATATATACAGCACCAGAACAAAGATCATTACATATATACAGCACCAAAACAAAGCTCAGTACTTATATACAGCACAGGAACAAAGCTCAGTACATATATACAACATCAGAACAAAGATCAGTACATATATACAATGCCAGAACCAAGCTCAGTACATATATACAGCACCACAACCAAGCTCAGTGCATATATACCGCATCAGAACGAAGATCAGTACACATATACAGCACCAGAACCAAGCTCAATACATATATACAGCACCAGAACAAAGCTTAGTACATAAATACAGCACCAGAACAAAGCTGAGTGCATAAATACAGCACAAGAACAAAGCTCAATACATATATACAAACACCAGAACCAAGCTCAGTACATATATACAAACACCAGAACCAAGCTCAGCACATAAATACAGCACCAGAACAAAGCTCAGTACATAAATACAACACTAGGACAAATACAGCTCAATTTAGTGCAACCCCTCCCATATAGGTTTGCACTAAATTGTATACAGCTCCCAGCATGACCCGAACAGTGGTAAGGATATACTGGGAGTTGCTGTTTCACAAAAAACAATTATAGCACACATCATCTCGCTGCAGATCATATAGTGACAACAGTGCTGATTAGAGGCAGAATAAACATTTACGTTAAGTTACTCACAGGTGACGTCAGATTCTAGTTGTTATTTTTCTCTTTTCTTCTCCATCCGGTCCAGACCTCTATGATGGCTTCTCTCGGCCACAGCCCATTTCTACAGTTTGCAACTCAGATGTCTTCAGCTTCTCGCTTTTCAAACATTTCTGCACCTATAAACAAAGATAAAGTTCTCATGGTGCCAGACACTGTGCCCCTAAATATAAAAGCAAATACACTGCACCTCTAACTATAATAGCACCGTACGCTGTGTCCCACCCACACACACACACGGAGCCCCCTGTAGATAGTGCCCCCCATAGAGCTGATTATAGGCAGAATAAACATTTACGTTAGGTTGCTGATTAGAGGCAGAATAAACATTTACGTTAAGTTACTCACAGGTGATGTCAGATTCTAGTTGTTCTTTTTCTCTTTTTCTTCTCCATCCGGTCCAAACCTCTATGACGGCTTCTCTCGGCCACAGCCCATTTCTGCAGTTTGCAATTCAGATGCCTTCAGTTTCTTGCTTTTCAAACATTTCTGCACCTATAAACAAAGATAAAGTTCTCATGGTGCCAGACACTGTGTCCATAATAGCACATACACTGCACCTCTAACTATAATAGCATTGTACACTGTGTCCCACACACACACACCGAGCCCCCTGTAGATAGTGCCCCTCATAGAGCCCCATGTAGATAGTGCCCTACATAGATTCCCCTGTAGATAGTGACTCTCATAGAGCCCCTGTAGATAGTGTCCCACATACAGCCCCCTGTAGATAGTGTCCCACATATAGCCACCCCTGTAGATGTTTCCCACATATAGCCATCCCTGTAGATAGTGCCCTACATATAGTCCCCCTGTATATAGTGCCCCACATGTAGCCCCCCTGTAGATAGTGCTCCACATATAGCCCACCCCTGTATATAGTTTCCAACATATAGCCCACCCCTGTAGATAGTGCCCTACATATTTTGCTCCCTATAAATAGTGCTCCATATATAGCTCAACCCCGTATATAGTGCCTCACATATAGCTCCACCTATAGTGCTTCATATATAGCCAACCCCTGTATATAGCCCCCTGTATATATGGTCCATCCCTGTATATAGTGTCCAATATATAGCCCACCCCTGTAGATAGTGCCCTGCATATATCTCCCCCTATAAATACCGCTCCACATATAGCCCACCCCTGTATATAGTGCCTCCACGGTATATAGAGCTGACGCCTGTATATAGAGCCGCCCCTGTAGATAATGTCACTCACATTTTTATTAATCGCCTATAGTGCAGGAGGGGGTGACGGCTGCTGGTTTCAGTGGCACCGCCACCACTCTCAGAGAGGCAGCAGGCCGCCGTCATGGACGGTGCGGCCCTGGTGCCCCCCACCTTACCTCTTAGATGCGTCCGTTGCACATGCCCCATCTGCCCTCCCCTAGCTACACCCCTGTCTAGGGGAGAACTCGGTCGATTATACCTAATGTAAGAGGGCATCCAGACATTTTTTATTTTTTTTCAATGTGGACTGCAGGCCTTTACCAATATCTTTTTTATCAATTGTATAGATGACCCCATTGAAATTCAGAAACACCATATTCAGGATTCGTGTGCTACGAATCTAAAGTATGAGTGTGTGCATAAGTCCTAACACTGAACCGCACAATGTATTCTGCTCTTGAATGGGTCATGGAAATGGTAAAAGTGCTCCATGTCCCTCGTGTGGTGCCCAGGGGTGAATATCTCTGTAATACACCATCTGATGCAACATTGCATTCCTTTTGAATCTGAGAGACTCGAATGCTGGAGCTTGTATTTGTATGAGAAGCTGGCTCAAAGGGGTTGTCCCACAAGAATGATTTATCACCTATCCACAGTCACCTATCCAGCGATCCGGAGGGTCAGGTATCCCCTTGGAATGGGGCGGTGGAGGTGCATGAACACTATTGCTCCATTTAGTCTATATGGGACTGACAGAAATTGCCAAGCTCGGCTATCCCAGTCAGGGCCACAGAGAATTCATGAGGCTATAGTGCGCACACAAGTCCATTGCTCCATCAAACGGGGGACATGGAACCCGTAAACACTTTCTATTCATGGGACAATCCCTTTAATTTTTTTTTAAAAAAGGGACAACTCCTTTAATGAAGACATGTCAGCAAAACAAACATCTCCAACGTGTTTTTTTTACCTGATTTAGGCCTTCTTCACACACACAATTTTTCTGGTAGTTTTAACTGCAGTAAAAAAAAGGGCTCCTAAAAACGCTAGCATTAATAAAATCTTAAATGGGTTTTTTAAGGTGTTTTTAGTGGCTTTTTTTATGGTTTCTTTTTTTGTGTCATCTTCCACATGCTTTGTTTTAATGTTTTTAAGTTCTATAGATAAGCCTAAAGGAAAAACGACTTAAAAAAAACGCCATACCCAGAGCATCATGTTTGGGGGAAAAAAAAAACACTGACTGCAAAATTGCCTCAAAAACACCCCAAACCAAAACGCAGTTGCGTGTAGTGCATTTATGCAGATTAGGAAGAAAAAGCTGCTCCTCTGAACGGGCGCTCAGGTGTGGTTTGTACTGGTATCTTCACAAAATCGTCAGGGTGTATTTTCAACGATTTTATTATTAAAAAAGAACAATATAAAATTTGATTGCTGCAACGCGTTTCAACCACGCACTGTGGTCTTCATCAGGCATATAAATTTGGTTACAATACATCATCTTATATACTTGTATCATATGCTTCACTTCCAGGTTAAACTGGCAAGGTGAAGGTTCATCATGGGTGTTTCAGCACAGGTGTGTGTATGTTTTTTCCTCAGACTGATTTTCTCTTAATTGCTATTTCTCCTCTTTTCTACCTTTTAACCAACTATTTTCTGCCAAATGGTAGATATTCTTAGCTTTAGTGTAAAAGAGGATTGATTTTTTGTATACATATATATATATATATATATATACACACACATATATATATATATATATATATATACACATGTCCACATGCAGGTGACCGTATATTTCAAAGAAATCATCATCGTCCGCGTATTCTCGCCGCTGACAGACAGTGTGAGTACTCTTAGTTTCTTTGATAATTGTGTTTATTCTTTTTGATAGTTTTGATGCTATCCTTTATTCTAACTAAGATTATTGTATTACTGGTAAAAAATACTTCTAGTTTCATTGCTGTTCGTTTGAATCTAATTGTCGGGAGCCAGGCGCTCCTGTTTTTTATGTATATATATATATATTTAATTTTAAGAAGAGAAATATTCCCATTATTATTTATTCTTTGTAGGTGTATCACACTCAATCTTATCCTATCATTTTTAATACAGATGTCATTGTATTTTAATAGATCGTTCAAACTACACTTGATCAATTTTTTCATTGAGTCCGTTTGGGCTCAAGGTCCCAAATTTAAATATCCAGAAGGACTCCCTTTTATTCAGGGTAGAGATTCTGTTGTGTGTTTTAACATTTACTTGTTCGATTGGGGAAATTTTTATTTTAGAAAAATCAGATGAATGGTTATATAGTAAATGCCTTGATAAGCTATGTTTGAGAAAACCGTTTTTTGCATTAAAGCGGTGACCATTTAATCTCTTTCTTAGTGTCTGGGTTGTTCTTCCAATATATTGCAATCCGCACTCACATTCAATCATATAAATTACATAATCAGTTTCACAGTTCATATAAGTATTAATTTCAAATATTTCTTGTGTTACATTTGATGTAACTTGAGTTTTTCCTTTGTTAATATTAAAACAACACAAACAGTTTCTTTTTCCACATTTATGGATCCCTGCCGGTTTATAATAATGATCTTGGGTAGAGGTGGGGATATTCGTTTTCAACCTACTAGGTGCTAATATATTTTTAATAGTTCTCCCCCGACGGAATGTTATCCCTGGTTTTATAGGGATAATTTTATTTAAAATCGGATCGTTTAAAAGTACATTCCAGTGTTTTTGCAATGCACTTCTAATAACATTATGATCTTTATTAAATGTTGTAATAAAATTGTTTGAATGTCTTTTCTTTAAAATATCTTTGTTATGTGCTATATGTACTTTTTCTACAAGGCATGCTTCTTGAGATGTATCTAAATTTTTTTGATACGCATGTTTAAGGAGATCTTGAGGATATTTTTTCTCCTCAAACTTTGCTTTGAGGATTTTGGATTGTTCTTTGTATCCATTCACTGAGGAGCAATTTTTTCTTATTCTCCTATACTGACTGTGTGGGATATTTGTTATCCATTTTTTATAGTGTGCACTTTTGAAATTTAAAAAACTATTTTTATCTGTGTCTTTAAAATGTGTTTTTGTTAAAAATTTATTATCAGAATGACTGATTTCTAAATCTAAAAATATTATTTTTTCTTTTGATATATTTTGTGTAAATTGTATTCCCCACGTATTCTTATTTAAAATATTTATGAAGCTGTTCGCTTCCTCCCTAGTACCAGACCAGATTAAAAAAAGATCGTCAATATACCTTTTATAATAGACAATTTTATTCCGATATATATGAGCATTCTCTATATGTATTGATTCAAAATGCCCCATGAATAGGTTGGCATAGCTAGGGGCAACTCGTGTCCCCATAGCTGTGCCCCTTATCTGTTTATATAATTTAGAATTATGTTTAAAAATATTGTGGGTGAGAATAAAATGTAATCCTTCTAATAGAAAATCATTTTGTTTTTTCGGGAGTATACCTCCATGTTCTAAAAAAAAATGTATGGCCTTTAATCCAAGAGTATGATCGATATTCGAATATAAGGAAGTCACATCCAATGTTATCAATACGTAATTTTCATTCCAGCTGTATCCTTGTAATTCTCTGATCAGACTCGTAGAGTCTTTCAGATACGATGGTAATTTTTTCACTAGATTTTGCAAATGTAAATCTATATAATGTGAAAGCTGACTTGTCAGGGAATTGATACCAGATATTATTGGTCTACCTGGAGGATTCGTTTGATTTTTATGAATTTTAGGTAGATGGTAAAAAAAAGGGGTTTCCGGATTTGCTGTCATTAAAAATGATTTTTCTTTTTTATTTATAATGCCCTCTTCGAAGTTAATTTTTATAAAATCTGAAAATTCTTTTTCATATTGATCTGATGGATCAGAGGTTATTGTTTCGTAATATTTTTTATCAGAAAGTATTCTCTCAGCTTCTTGGATATAAGTTTCTCTATCTTGTATTATAATTCCTCCTCCTTTATCCGCTGATCTTATTACAATATTTTTATTATTTTGAAGGTCTTTGAGTGATTTTTTCTCTCTTTTATTAAGATTACATTGGCTAGGTACGCTTTTTTTCTTATTGATTATTTTCAATTCATTTGACACTAATATATAAAAAGTTTCTAAAAAATTGCCCTTATGATGCAGTGGGTAGAAGCTCGATTTTCCATTGACTTCAAGATGTGTATATGGGTCTTCTACACTATTATCTTTTTCCGTTTGTTTGGATTTCCCTGTTTCTATAGAAAAATGACGTTGCAATGTGAGTTTTCTAATAAAATTATTTAAATCTAAAAAAAGTTGAAATTCATCAGCTGATTGTGTGGGACAAAACGACAAGCCTTTAGATAGTAACTCTATTTCTCCTTTTTTGAGTATATATTGTGATAAATTAAACACATTACTGGATTTTTCATGTATATTCTCAATTTCAATAGATTCTTGCAAGTCGGTTTCTAATCCTCCCTGCTTTTTTTGTGGGTTTCTTTTTTTCCCCCCTCTGCATCCTCTGATCTTTCTTTTCTTTTCGTAGATCTGGATAGATGCATTTGATTTGGGAGGGCTTGAAAATATTTTGTGATTACATGATTCCCTATAGGGGGTGATGTCTTGGATTTTTGTGTTTGAGGACTGATGTTCGAACTTGGGGGGAACTCTAAAAAAGATATATTGGTTAGTGTGCTATTTATTGTAGAGTTCGATGTCTCTATTTCAGGAGTGATAGGATCTGCGGTGGGTCTATCCATGTCATTGAGATATAGTATCAAAGGTGATGAAAAAGTCGGTTCTGGGCGACTACCTGTGTGGACCGGAGTGCCTATCCAACGGAAAGTGGTATTTATACCGTCAGGTGAGTCATGTGTGGTAAAAAATGTGTTATCTATTGAATTAGAATGATGTGACATATCTATATGCGCTGTTTCCATAGTAGCTTTAGGAAATAGTGGGGGTAAATTAATATTGGGTGGAATCCATGGTTCCGTATTCTTTATTGTTTGGTGATGATCTGTTTGCCTTACTATGTTCTGATGACTATAATCCTTCATTTTGTTTTCATTATATTTTTTATAGATTCTATTGGTCTCTACATTTTCCTGTTGAGGTGTATTAGTATTTCTTCTGTAGGTGTACCTACTATATCTTTTTGTATTTGTACTTATGTTTTTATTAATCCTAGGATTTCCATATGGTCGATTATGATGATATAGAGTTGACTGTTTGTTTTGTTCTTTGTCTAGGGATTCTGTTGTGGGTTTGTCAATTGATTGACATGCAAAATCCTGTCTATCACGTTTAAATTTAGTTGCTTTTTTTTCGATTACATCTCTCTCCAATTTCAACAATCTATTCTTAATAGATAATTCTATTTTTTGGAAATCTTGGTGTTTTTTGTATAATTCTAACTTGACCCACGTGATATTGAGAAGTTTGGAAAAATGGTCAGATAGCGATGTTCTTTTATTATATAGTCGCTCCATCATACCTCTAGAGCATGTGGACATGTATTCTTTCCATTCTAAGGAAAAGAGTGTATCATCAGGGAATGCTGATAAAAAGGGTAATCTTAAACCTCTAGGGGTGAGATTCTCTGTGATATACATTTTTAAAAAAGTGGCATCTAGATTATGCATCAGTTCCGCTTTACTAAAATCTTCAAATTCTAAAAATAAGTCAGTCATGTATTTCGTTTCTTCAGTAGTATATATTTTTGTTGCGATCCTCCTTGTAGGGCTTCTTTTCTCAGTTGGAATGGTATTAGTAAGTAATAAGATCAATTTGTTACGATTGTCTAAACGATGTTGATAATATTCCATTTTGTTGAATGAAGAGTGGTTGGGCTGAACTTTTAACCACCTCTAGTATGCTTGCCGTACTCTTGAGGACGTATTTTTTCCTGGAATGGAATCGTCCACCTATTGAATCCGGTATATCCTGGTTGACAACCGTATTGAAGATTCTTAAGATAAAAAGGGGGGATAAAAAAGAGAAAAAAAAACGGCGCTCCTCTAAGGTGATATCGTTCTGGTATTTGTAAGATATTGAGTAACTTAATGAATGGAGCTCACCTTGGTGAGTTGTGCAATGTCGCCAGCACAACTTAACTTTGTAGCTTGTACACGCTTGATCACACTGTGCTTGCCTCTGGAGCCATAACCGCATGGGGTGAATTCGTGTCAGGAACTCCTCTCCTTGCGGTTTTGAAGTAATGCAGATTAGGAAGAAAAAGCTGCTCCTCTGAACGGGCGCTCAGGTGTGGTTTGTACTGGTATCTTCACAAAATCGTCAGGGTGTATTTTCAACGATTTTATTATTAAAAAAGAACAATATAAAATTTGATTGCTGCAACGCGTTTCAACTTTTCTTCTCCATCCGGTCCAGACCTCTATGATGGCTTCTCTCGGCCACAGCCCATTTCTACAGTTTGCAACTCAGATGTCTTCAGCTTCTCGCTTTTCAAACATTTCTGCACCTATAAACAAAGATAAAGTTCTCATGGTGCCAGACACTGTGCCCCTAAATATAAAAGCAAATACACTGCACCTCTAACTATAATAGCACCGTACGCTGTGTCCCACCCACACACACACACGGAGCCCCCTGTAGATAGTGCCCCCCATAGAGCTGATTATAGGCAGAATAAACATTTACGTTAGGTTGCTGATTAGAGGCAGAATAAACATTTACGTTAAGTTACTCACAGGTGATGTCAGATTCTAGTTGTTCTTTTTCTCTTTTTCTTCTCCATCCGGTCCAAACCTCTATGACGGCTTCTCTCGACCACAGCCCATTTCTGCAGTTTGCAATTCAGATGCCTTCAGTTTCTTGCTTTTCAAACATTTCTGCACCTATAAACAAAGATAAAGTTCTCATGGTGCCAGACACTGTGTCCATAATAGCACATACACTGCACCTCTAACTATAATAGCATTGTACACTGTGTCCCACACACACACCGAGCCCCCTGTAGATAGTGCCCCTCATAGAGCCCCATGTAGATAGTGCCCTACATAGATTCCCCTGTAGATAGTGACTCTCATAGAGCCCCTGTAGATAGTGTCCCACATACAGCCCCCTGTAGATAGTGTCCCACATATAGCCACCCCTGTAGATGTTTCCCACATATAGCCATCCCTGTAGATAGTGCCCTACATATAGTCCCCCTGTATATAGTGCCCCACATGTAGCCCCCCTGTAGATAGTGCTCCACATATAGCCCACCCCTGTATATAGTTTCCAACATATAGCCCACCCCTGTAGATAGTGCCCTACATATTTTGCTCCCTATAAATAGTGCTCCATATATAGCTCAACCCCGTATATAGTGCCTCACATATAGCTCCACCTATAGTGCTTCATATATAGCCAACCCCTGTATATAGCCCCCTGTATATATGGTCCATCCCTGTATATAGTGTCCAATATATAGCCCACCCCTGTAGATAGTGCCCTGCATATATCTCCCCCTATAAATACCGCTCCACATATAGCCCACCCCTGTATATAGTGCCTCCACGGTATATAGAGCTGACGCCTGTATATAGAGCCGCCCCTGTAGATAATGTCACTCACATTTTTATTAATCGCCTATAGTGCAGGAGGGGGTGACGGCTGCTGGTTTCAGTGGCACCGCCACCACTCTCAGAGAGGCAGCAGGCCGCCGTCATGGACGGTGCGGCCCTGGTGCCCCCCACCTTACCTCTTAGATGCGTCCGTTGCACATGCCCCATCTGCCCTCCCCTAGCTACACCCCTGTCTAGGGGAGAACTCGGTCGATTATACCTAATGTAAGAGGGCATCCAGACATTTTTTTTTTTTTTTCAATGTGGACTGCAGGCCTTTACCAATATCTTTTTTATCAATTGTATAGATGACCCCATTGAAATTCAGAAACACCATATTCAGGATTCGTGTGCTACGAATCTAAAGTATGAGTGTGTGCATAAGTCCTAACACTGAACCGCACAATGTATTCTGCTCTTGAATGGGTCATGGAAATGGTAAAAGTGCTCCATGTCCCTCGTGTGGTGCCCAGGGGTGAATATCTCTGTAATACACCATCTGATGCAACATTGCATTCCTTTTGAATCTGAGAGACTCGAATGCTGGAGCTTGTATTTGTATGAGAAGCTGGCTCAAAGGGGTTGTCCCACAAGAATGATTTATCACCTATCCACAGTCACCTATCCAGCGATCCGGAGGGTCAGGTATCCCCTTGGAATGGGGCGGTGGAGGTGCATGAACACTATTGCTCCATTTAGTCTATATGGGACTGACAGAAATTGCCAAGCTCGGCTATCCCAGTCAGGGCCACAGAGAATTCATGAGGCTATAGTGCGCACACAAGTCCATTGCTCCATCAAACGGGGGACATGGAACCCGTAAACACTTTCTATTCATGGGACAATCCCTTTAATTTTTTTTTAAAAAAGGGACAACTCCTTTAATGAAGACATGTCAGCAAAACAAACATCTCCAACGTGTTTTTTTTACCTGATTTAGGCCTTCTTCACACACACAATTTTTCTGGTAGTTTTAACTGCAGTAAAAAAAAGGGCTCCTAAAAACGCTAGCATTAATAAAATCTTAAATGGGTTTTTTAAGGTGTTTTTAGTGGCTTTTTTTATGGTTTCTTTTTTTGTGTCATCTTCCACATGCTTTGTTTTAATGTTTTTAAGTTCTATAGATAAGCCTAAAGGAAAAACGACTTAAAAAAAACGCCATACCCAGAGCATCATGTTTGGGGGAAAAAAAAAACACTGACTGCAAAATTGCCTCAAAAACACCCCAAACCAAAACGCAGTTGCGTGTAGTGCATTTGATATTTTACTGTAGACTTTAATATAATATGTAACTGCACTGAAAAAAATTCAACAAAAAACGCCTGAAAAATTCTATAAAACGCACAAAAATGCAGTAAAACTCTGTGCGTCAATTCAGCCTTATGGTGCATGATCCTTACAGTTTTAAACAGCACCTGAAACGCTCAGCGATGTGTGAACGAGGCCTCAAGGCTTTATGACACCAACAAAAAAATCATATAGACCAAAAGAAAGTGTCTCTCCCGTCACATGTTGCTGAGCTTAATCTGAACTCCCTGCTGTCTGCCTCTTCTCACTCTCTCCTAGAATAACATGTAATTTACACAGTGAGATACCACCTCTGACTAAAATACATACACCCCCCGGGAGACAGCCAAGCCAGTGCTAAGCACCACGTACAATGTCATTGAGATACACTGTGACAGGAGAAAGGGTAATGATGGACTGGACAATTGGATACTAAGGATATCCTTTTATCAGTCAGTTGTCTCAATGGAAACTTGTTTAGGGTATATTCACACAGTGCAGTTTTGGTGCAGTGTTTTGGTGCAGTTTCAGAAGCCACAAGTGGGAGTGGATTAAAAGAAGAGGAGAGTAGAATCTTTCCTATATACTTACCCTTTTACGAGCCACTAATGTTTGTAGCTTCAAAAATTGCATGAAAAAATTGCACAAAAACGGCAGTGTGTGAATATACCCTTAGGCCTCCTTCACATAATTTTTTTCTGCCAATTTAGGCTATGTTCACACGGAGTATTTTGGGGGAGGAATATCTGCCTCAAAATTCCGTTTGGAACTTTGAGGCAGATATTCCTCTCCCTGCACGCCGATTTTCGCGGCAATTATCGTGCCGTTTTTCGCCCGCGGCCATTGAGCGCCGCGGGCATAAAACAGCGAGAAATACGCTTTCTCCTGCCTCCCATTGAAGTCAATGGGAGGTTAGAGGCGGAAGCGCCCGAAGATAGGGCATGTCGCTTCTTTTTCCCGCGAGGCAGTTTTACTGCTCGCGGGAAAAAGACGCCGACGCCTCCCATTGAAATCAATGGGAGGCGTTCTCGGGCCGTTTTTGCCGAGTTTTGCGACGCGGTTTCCGCGTCAAAAAACTCGGCAAAATACCCCGTGTGAACATAGCCTTAAACTGCATCAAAAAACACTACTTAAAACGCTGGCATTATTAAAATGTAACATGCTTTTTTATGGCGTTTTTAATGTAGTGTCATTTTGTACGTTCTGCCTGTTCTTCTATAGAGAAGCCTATGTCAAAAACGGCTGAAAAAAACACCATACCCAAAGCATGCTGCATTTGAGAAAGAACGCCACAAACACCACAATGGCCCTTACACCTTCAGCAGAACTAAATGTATTGAGGCCATGGGCTGCAGTCTTCATTATCAAAGGGATTATCCAACCCCAAAATTCTGTCGGCAATCTAAAAATAAAAAAATGATACTAATTCAGTCCTTGTCCCCTGCTACGGGGCGCCGGTCTTCCACCTCTGGCCTACTGTTTTGGATAAAAAGCAGTGATGTGAAGCTCCATAGTACGGCTGGGTTCACACGAGCACGTTACGTCCGTAAAGGACGGAACGTATTTCGGCCGCAAGTCCCGGACCGAACACACTGCAGGGAGCCGGGCTCCTAGCATCATAGTTATGTATGACGCTAGGAGTCCCTGCCTCTCCGTGGAACTACTGTCCCGTACTGAAAACATGATTACAGTACGGGACAGTTGTCCCGCAGCGAGGCAGGGACTCCGAGCGTCGTACATAACTATGATGCTAGGAGCCCGGCTCCCTGCACTGTGTTCGGTCCAGGACTTGCGGCCGAAATACGTTCCGTCCTTTACGGACGTAACATGCTCGTGTGAACCCAGCCTAACATTTAACGAGTGCCAATCGCAGTACACCATGTGATGTTTCGTCCACCACGTCGTGCAGCGATTGTCCTACACTATGGATGTCATGCCACTGTTTTTCAATCAAAACATAGCATTGGTGCTGAGTGTAAAGTTGCTGCTTGTGTGGGGGAGGTTTGACTGTTATTTATGAGGGGCAGTGTATCAGTGCCACTATTATGAGGGGGCACATTTGTGCCTTGGTTGCCAAAAGAACTTCTCCAGCCCCTGTACCTGCTTTGTTCTTTTTCTTTACACCTGCATCTGAATATACTATAGGTTCTGGAGAACCCTGTTTTAGGCCCCATGCACACGGTCAAGTCCGTAATCACGGCCCGCGATTGCGGGCACGGCCGGCCGCCTGTATTTTTGGCCCGAGCTCCCATACATAGTATGGGAGCACAGACCGTAAAAAGCAAAAGATAGGACATGTCCTATCTTTTGCAGTACACTTCTACGGCTCGGACACCTTCCCGTAAATATACGGGAAGGTGTCCATGGACAATTGAAGTGAATGCGTCCATAATTGCGGTCCACAATTACGGACGATTTTTATGGTCGCGTGCATGGGGCCTTAGTCAATAATGAAACAGAGGTGTAAGTTGAAGCTCCTGGGGCCCAATGCAAAATCCATGACAGGGCCCCCACCTACCATGTGCTATTTATAATACTGGTGTATTTTTATTTATATGGCAGAAGGGCATTTGGCCCCCCTGAGGCACCACGGCCCGGGTAGGACTGCTACCCCTGCATCCCCTATTGCTATTCCCCTACTCTGAAAGGCCAAAACCCAAGACAGGTGGGTGTAGAAACAGGCTCCAGCAGACCGGCGCATCAGAAAGGAATATAATTATTTCACCTAGGTCTGTTACCACCAAAATTCCTGGCACTGATTTTGTTACGGTTTACTTCAATTCACCCAAACTGCTCTCAGGTCCATTCGCTTCATCCGATAATCTTATATGAGGCACGATAGCAAAGACCAGTCCCAGGCAAGAGGTAGACACGAGCAGGATTTATATGGAGGGATCTGTGGTAGGCACTTATGGGGGCACACCTATGGCTGGCAAGCATAAAGTGCTACTTCAAAAATAGCTGCGCTCCGCATTACTTCAGCTATATATTTTCTTGCCGACTCATTTTCAGTCAACTCATTTATCAAAGATTACCGACAATCTTCTAACTAAAAACGTGTCAGAAAACAAAGGCAGCTACGACCTGGTGTTATTTTAAGACACCTGCAGATTAATCAATAGGGCGTGCGCCCTGTTGTGTCTGTCGCCCAAGAGGCCAGCTCACCGTATGTCTGTTGCGCCAGTATTGAGAAATCTCCCTCAATGTTTTTAAAGTCACTTCTATGGAAAACTGCATGACGATACCGCATACACAAACCACAATGGCAGATTTACTAAGTAAAATGCGTTCGAATTTTAACTCAAATTGTGCCACAAAAGTGTTGTACATTATGAGAGGTTTATCAAAACTGGTGCAAAGTCATGTGGAGCAAATGCGTATTTAAACCAATCAGATTGCTTCTTTTATTTTAAAGGAGTCCTCTGAAAAATGAGAGCTTGAACCTGATTGGTTACTATGGGCAACTTTTTATTTGCACCAGTTTTGATATATCTCCCCCTAATGAGCTTTAAATACTTTTTGCACCTTCTTCAAAAGTTTTGAAAAGTGTCTAGAAAGAGGCGATGTGGCTAAAAATAGTAAAAAATGTTATTGTTTATTAACTTTTGTGCACCTTTTTTTTTGCGCAAACTAGTGCTGTCAAGTATGGCAGCCATGAGAAAATTGTCTAACATGCCTAGTAAGATGCGCTAGTATTGAGAAATCTCCCTCAATGTTTTTAAAGTCACTTCTATGGAAAATGCGTTAGAATTGTAACTCAAATTGTGCCACAAAAGTGTTGTACATTATGAGAGGTTTATCAAAACTGGTGCAAAGTCATGTGGAGCAAAGGCGTATTTAAGCCAATCAGATAGCTTCTTTTATTTTAAAAGGGTCCTCTGAAAAATGAGAGCTTGAACCTGATTGGTTACTATGGGCAACTTTTTATTTGCACCAGTTTTGATATATCTCCCCCTAATGAGCTTTAAATACTTTTTGCACCTTCCTCAAAAGTTTTTAAAAGTGTCTAGAAAGAGGCGATGTGGCTAAAAATAGTAAAAATTTTTATTGTTTATTAACTTTTTTGCACCTTTTTTTTGCGCAAACTAGTGCTGTCAAGTATGCCAGCCATGAGAAAATTGTCTAACATGCCTAGTAAGATGCGCCAAATTGATCAGTGTGTGAGAAAATTGGCGCAGTTTCTGCCTGTCTGGTGTATACAGACAGAATTAATAAATCTGCCCCAATGTTATTTGTTACATTCTTTCTGTAGTAAAAAGGTTATAGTCGGAAAATCAGTGTAAACTACTGTGCAGTGCCCGGATTATGGTGCCCCTGCCTGTACGACTACAAGCTTTCTAGCTAACCCCCCTCTTCCTCATGGTGGTGACAACCACATCTGTCACTGAGCTTTGAGGGATAAAAGCGGGAATATAAGCATGTGGCTCTAACATGTGACATAACGTATTGGAGGGCGTGGCACATGTCTACGGAGAACGAATGAGGGGCGTGGTATTGTGTTTAGGGCGGGGAGTGTCTAGCGCAGTGGGCGGAGTTACATCCCCTGCTCTCGAGTCGCAACATGTCCTTCCCTGGGCGGGGCTCGGATTCGCGGGGTGTGCCTCGCGTGGTGGGCGGGGCGTTTTGCGGTTGGAGCTTGGACGGTTGACGCGGTTACGTCGTGTCTTTGCGCGGTCCCGCCCCCGTTCGTTCAGTCAGTCAGTCGGTGATCGCTTGGAGGCTTGCTGTGGTTTGTTCGGTCTTCTAGTCAGCAGTTTTTTTTTTTCCCTCAATTTGTGACAGGCCACGGGGCTTCTATTCCGATCATGACGGACCGCAGACCCTTCGAGCGGCTCCCCGCCGACGTGAGGCCCATCAACTATGGGCTGTGTCTCAAGCCCGATCTCGTAGACTTCACCTTCGAGGGTAAACTGGAGGCCGCTGTGGAGGTATTAATTCTGGAGACGGGAGTCTGGGCGCAGGTGGAGTGTGCAGTTGCTGGCGATGTCTACAGGCACACGCACTTATATACGTGTTATATATATATATATATATATATATATATACATATATATATTTCCGTAGTTGTGAAATGCATTTATGCTTGGTGTGAAAAATGAGAGTACTTGTTTTTATCTCTGTAGCTATACATTAGAGTGCGGTCTATCTTCCAGCGCTATCAGCCATATCTGTCTGGAGAGGCCGGCTGGATACATTAGAGGCTGGCCCTTTAATACTAATGCTCTGTCAGTGCAGTGACCCTCGGTAGTGGGGGCCCCGTCATATACGCTACGTTATTCCGTCACTAGAGCTCTGGGTGAATTACTAAGCACATGGCGTCTGCGGTGTGTGGTGGTGTCCATGGCGGGTGTGTGGCGGTATACAGCGGCGCTGTGTGTGGTGGTATACAGGGGCGCTGTGTGTGGTGGTATACAGGGGCGCTGTGTGTGGTGGTATACAGGGGCGCTGTGTGGCGGTATACAGGGGCGCTGTAGTGTTCGGCACCTCCTTGCTGCTGTCTCCTTACAGAAAATCACGGGTTTTACCTCGGACTTTAACACATGCACAAGTTTGCAGTCAGGATAGGGAGTCGCCCTGTATCAGGAGATCTATCTCCTCACGGAGTCCTCTAGTATTGTGCATTGCGTGCTGTAAAGATGGACATACATTAGGGGGGGCTTCAGACGGACGTTTTCTGAATGACTTGTCGGTCTTTGATAACGCCACAAGTTAAAGAAGCACTCCGGAGGTATTTTTTTCTCTTATCGGTTAAGTTATCCATTGTGTTCGGTGTCTCCGTTAGATCACGTGATCCGCACGGTGACTTCCTGAATCCTACAGCGTCTGTTGCGTGGAATGGAGGTCGGTGTCTATGAGAGCGTCAATGTGCGTCTCGGAGGCTGACGTAGAGACTGACCACGGTCCACACAGCAGACTCGTAGTTGGGTGCGGGTCACGTGACCGATTAGCAAAATGGGGCAAAGCGGCTAACTTTAAAATAAAGCCACCAGTAAGGCCTCGTGCACACGGATGTGATATACGGACCGCATGTTGGCTGCGTTTCCCAGACGCAGTTCAGGGAGCCGGGCTCCTATCATCATGCGGGGAGACAAGGACACCTAGCGTCATAGATAACTATGTTCGGTCCGAGAAATGTGTCCGACATGCGGTTCGTATATCGCGGGCGGAACACGGCTGTGTACATGAGGCCTTAGAGATTAATCGTCACTACCTTTCAGGTAACTTAAGTTACGAATGGAGGGGGGACGATTTCCCCGGAGTGCTTTAAAACGACATATCCTCTATCAATCTCTGCCTTGATCTGTGGCCTGGTCTGGGCTTCTGTTGATGGGATGCAGATCTGTCATTTGGCATGAACGATTTTACAAGACTGCAGCCGCGGCAATTCTTTTCCATTGATATTGGTCTTAAAGCAAATGCATTAAATACATCATAGGTGGCATACAGTATGCATCATATATACATGATTTTGATGTGACAATGCTGACCATACTCTAATGGCTATCTTCTCCATAAGGCTGGGTTCACACGACCTATTTTCAGGCGTAAACGAGGCGTATTATGCCTCGATTTACGCCTGAAAATACGGCTCCAATACGTCGGCAAACATCTGCCCATTCATTTGAATGGGTTTGCCGACGTACTGTGCCGACGACCAGTAATTTACGCATCGTCGTTTGACAGCTGTCAAACGACGACGCGTACAATGACTGCCTCGTCAAAGAAGTGCAGGACACTTTTATATACATTATATGCAGGGCACTTCTTTGCAACGTAATTTGAGCCGTTTTTCATTGAAGTCAATGAAGAACGGCTCAAGATTACGGGCGTCAAAGATGCCTCGCAAAATGCGAGGAGGAGCTTTTACGTCAAACGACGCAGCTGGTTTCTCCTGAAAACAGTCTCTTTTCAGTCGTAAAAGGAAGCTAGCGTGTGCACATGCCCTAAAGGTGCACGCTCCGATCATCCATGTGTACGTGTTTGCTTCTATAGGGATAGGGTAATAAGCTTCTGTTACACATCTGGCAGCAGATTATATACCGGGGAAAGGGATCTGGTCTGTTAAAGGTGTTAGCCACTTTACAGGACTATTTCCTAAAAGGCCATAAACTTAATTACAACTATACCTGTATTTATATCTTATGCCAGCTCTGCAGCTCATGGCTCCCTGCTGTCTATATATATATATATATATATATATATATATATATATATATATATATATATATATATATATATATATATATTATATTTAAAAGGGCGGAAGTCACGTGACTTATCCATGTGATCACTTTCTCTGCTGTCCCTGGCTGTCTGCTTTCTTACAGGCGCTTAAAGGGTTTTCACCACCTTCTGACAACTTATCCACCGGATTGGTCATCAGTACATGATCTGTGGGGGTCCGAGACCTGGACCCCCCACAGATCAGCTGACCCGGTGCCTCTGTGCAACGGACGTACATGCCAGAAGCAGTTGGCTCCGTACATAGCATAGTGGCTGAGTTGCAGTACTGCAGCTACTCCTATTCAAGTGAATAGGAGCAGATCTGCAATTCTGCAGCACGGCTGCTATTCTATGTACGGAGCCAACTGCCTCCGGCTCCGTACATGGCATTATATACAATAACATCCCGTGCCCACAGGCCACCGGAGCAGCTTATCGGTGTTGGACCTGCACCGATGATATACTGATGACCTATCCGGTGGATAGGTCATCAGTTGTCAGAAGGTGGAAAACCCCTTTAACTATAGCCAAACGCATCCAGCACATGTGCAGATACGGAAAGCAAAATCTCCTCTATCTGCCCGTGCCACTGTCATCATATTATATCTTGGACGCTGAGACACCCTATTTCCAAAGCTTACACAATGCATACACAAGCAACAGGGGGCATTTAATTGCAGGTCTGGCACAAGATACAGGTAAAGTGGTAAGTGCTGAATTCAGTTTTGTTTTTTTGCCATACTAAAATCATACAGCTCATCTGCGTAGCCATTCATTCCTGCAGAAGAACTGCCAGCGCTTCATGAGTGACAGGCAGAATTGGGGGTGACCGCGCAGAGTGATTCTTCTCTTGACAACAAGCAGAATTTTGAAGCTTATGAAAGAACGGCTACTACTGGGGGGTGTGAAGCAGAAAAGGTTGGCAAACACTTTCCATAGCTGTCAGCAAAAATCTTGTTCGGCTAACAGCTGTGCCAAACAATCTACCCATACACATGCATGATCGGCATTAAAATTCAACATGCCCCATCCTTGTTTCCCCTGAAATCATCCGTCGGGAGAGCTGGGAAGCCCCAATCACATTAGATGGTCATCTGCTATCGCCGAAGTCTGCCGAGGATACAGCCGAAATGAAAGAGCCTGTCGCCTCTCCTGACATTTTCTGTTTTAGTAAATACTTATTTCCTCATTAAATAACAATTCTGAACCATATTTTGTTTAGAACTCCTCATTATACCGTTTCTCTATTATTCCTCCTAGAAATTTATGAATAAAATGACAACTAGGTGTTACCATTTGCCTTGTCAAAGGAGCGTGTCCCTACAGTCTCTTCTATCAACACTGATTGGACAGTGTCAGTCTGTGGAGGAACACCCAGTTGTCCATTTATTCATGCATTTCTAGGAGAAATAACAGAGGAATGGCGCAATGTAGAGTTCTAACAAAATAATTATTTCATGGGGAATACAATTTACTAAGACAGACAAGTCAGGGGAGGTGACCGTTCCTCCAAACATCTGCCCATTTAACGACAACGCGTTTCCGGACTGGTCCGGTCCAGAAACGCCTTGTCATTACAATAAAAGAGTACATTGAACAATTAAACCAGAGAATTTGTTCTTTACCTTCCGAGCCTGGCGCCGACACCCGATACGAAGCTGCTACTTTTCTGCTTATCATTCCCCTGTTCTTAGATCTTACAACCTAAGGGCTTGTTCACACATAACGCATTTGCTGCAGAAAATTTCTGCAGCATTTCTGCATAAACTAGCAGACAATCCGCTGCGAAAAATGTGCACCTTTTTCATGCGGTTTTTTTTAACTACAGAAAATAGTGCGTATTTCTGCGGCTTTTTTTTTTTTTTCAAGGCTGTGTGATGGTATTTCTTCAGGAAACTGCAGGAAATCTGTCCACTTTCTGCAGCAGTAATTGACATGCTGCGGAACCAAAATTACGCACCGCAGGTGAATTTCTGGACCGAATTTTTCTCCAGCGTGTGAATGACATTTGTTCAATCACGCCCACTTTGCTGATACTGTATTCCACTGCGTAGTTTCAGTCGGCAATTCCGGACAGAAAATACACAGCAAATCCGCTACTTGTGGACAAGCCTGAGGGCTCCTTGACACCCCCCCCCCCCGTGTGGTAGTTCGGTACACCATATTCGTAATACACTGTTTGATGAAGCATGCCACCATTTTTTTCTGCCCGCTCTGAAGATTTGTGGGACGGGCAGCGTCACGAGGTGTCTGCTCTTGGCCAGGAATATAATTAGCAGTTCATGTACCAGTTCATCATAGGTGTGTCAATATATTTACAGACCCTAATACTAGGATGGCAGAGCTTCTTCCAAGTAATGATATGCGGCAACTCGGGTTGATTTCTTTCTTTTTTTTTTTTATGCCACAGCTTGTCATGTGGAAAGTAATCCTAAAACCCAACCCCGTTTTGCATCCTCACTGAACAACTGATTCTTGTATATCTCATAACCTCCGGTCCATGTATCTAAGTATAATAAAACTGTTTCCAAATGTATATACTATATATCTATCTCTGTCAAATAACATGGTTCCTGCATAGTGTATCTGCTGTTATATACAGTGATGGCCTATGAGACCGAAAACAATAACTGCAATAAAGTGTTTTCTGGAAACCCTTTTTTGATCTGGTGCCTGCTCCTGAAACTTACAGCGATTTAGCTGGGGATTGTATAAATGGAGCAGGAGTGGGATACCGCAATAAGGTCTCATTCACATCTGCGTTGGAGGCTCATTTTGGGGGCTCTGTCAAAGATCCGGACGAAAACGATAGCGCAGGATGCCGCGCTATTGTTTCCGGTAAAACCACAGACACCTCGACGGAACCCGTTAAATTTAATGGGTTGTGAGGGCCACCGGTGGTGTCTGGAACCGACGCTTTCAGTATTTCTGTTCTGCTTCTCTGACGGAGCAGAACACCGGAAACACGGAATTAGGTGTGAATACAAAGTGTGAATGAGCGAGTGAATCATTAATGTGCATGTAGTATCTGTCTAGTTTTGCTTCAACAAAATGTGGTAGAAAAATGCAACAAATGTCACGTGTGAACTTGACCTTTAGATAAGGGTGTGTTTACCCTATCCATATATTCCTAGTTATTCCCTTTAGGGTATGTTCAGATTTGACAGATTTGTTGCAGAATTTTCTGTGACTGCAAATCCTGTTTGGTCGTTTCTCTAGACCATTCAGATCTATTGGTGAAACGTGTGAACGTACCCTTAGGCTGGGTTCACACGACCATGTTACGTCCGTAATGGACGGAACGTATTTCGTCCGGAAGTTCCGGCACGAACACACTGCAGGGAGCCGGGCTCCTAGCATCATAGTTATGTACGACGCCAGGAGTCCCTGCCTCGCTGCCGGACAACTGTCCCGTACTGTAATCATGTTTTCAGTACAGGACAGTAGTTCCATGGAGAGGCAGGGACTCCTAGCGTCGTACATCACTATGATGCTAGGAGCCCGGCTCCCTGCAGTGTGTTCGGTCCGGGACTTCCGGCTGAAATACGTTCCGTCCATTACGGACGTAACATGGTCGTGTGAACCCAGCCTTATAGGGGCTGTTCAGGATTAGAAAATGAGTGTTTCCTTCAAGAAACAGCGCCCCCACGCCTGTCCGTGGGTTGTTTCTGATATTGAAAGTGAATACCACATACAACCTGTGGTCAGGTGTGGCAGTGCTTCCGGAAGAAAGCAGCCATGTTTATCTAATCCTGGACAACCCATTTAATGCAAATTCTTCACATTGAGGAAGAGTGTCCGGGCTTGTGTCCTGAGGGCGGTCTCGCTCAGTAATTGACAGCCTTCGTTCTATGTGCATGCTGGGAATGCTGTGTATCCGCCCTCTGGACTCAACCTTAGAATAAGTAGGAAAAACTGTAAGATGCTTTCACGAGACTGGAATACGAGTGCTTTTTTGCGCCCATAGTATGGACGCAACACCCGGACCTCCCGCCATTAATGCGACCCGGCGTTAGAGCACCATATGTTTCCATGGTGTTCTCATACTGCCCTAACTTGCTCAGTGTGATGGATCCACATTAATAGGTAGTGCCTCCTTGTCTGGTGTCCCAATTGTTGGTTAAAGATATGAGGATTAATAAACCAGTCCATAGGGTTTCTGTGAAACTGGCAGTATCCACCACGAAAAATCAAATGCCCATGACCAGCTTAACCTGGAGGATTATCTAAGGTTGTCCTGGTCTGTTATTTGTCCTGCTATCATGTGGAAACTTTACCCTTTTGTCTAATAAGCTTTTTCCTCCTTGACTTGAGTCTATTGATCTTCCAGGGTGTAAAGTACAAGGCTCCATCTGCATGTTTAGTTCACCGCTACAGTATATGGACAAATGTATTGGGACACCTACACATTACACCTACATCCAATTCCTGATCCATAGGCATTAATATGAGGTTGGTCCTCTCTTTGCAGCTAAAACAGCTTCCACTATTCTGGGAAGGATTTCTACAAGATTTTTGAGTTTCTGTGGGAATTTTTGGCCTTTTATCCAGAAGATCATTTGTGAGGTCAGACACTGATGTTGGGGGAGGTGGCCGGGTTCGCAATCTCTGTTCTAGTTCATCCCAAAGGTGTTGGATGGGGTTGAGGTCAGGGCTCTGTGCAGCCAGTCAAGTTCTTCCACACCAAACTCACCCCACCATGTCTTTTATGGACCTTGTGAACTGGGGTGTAGTCGTAAGGGGACAGAAAAGGGCCGAACCCCAAACTATTCCCACAAAGTTGGAAGCTACAATTGTCCAAAATGTAATGATGCGCTGAAGCATTAAAATTTCCCTTCACTGGATCTAGGGGCCCTAGGATGACCCCTGAAAAACAGCCCCTTAGCGTAATCCCACCTCCACCAAACATTACACACAATGCAGTCAGGCAGGTAACGTTCTCCTGACATTCACCAAACCCAGACTCATCCATCAGACTGGCAGATAGAGAAGTGTGATTCATCACTCCACAACATTTTTCCAGAGTCCAGTGGCGGCAGCTTTACACCACTCCATCTGACGCTTGGCGTTGATTGGTTATGTAAGGCTGGCATGCAGCTGCCCGGCTATGGAAACCCATGCCCTGACTGAATGAAGTGGCAATGGGACCAGATTAAGCACCAGAATTCAATTATAAAACTGTCCCAATACTTTTGTCCATATTGATATGTGAGCGATCATAAACTGGTTAAAAGAATGCCCATGACCAGTTTAGCCAGGTGGATTGTACCCCAGGTTGTCCTGCTGTCACGCGGAAGCTTTCTCCCTCCTGACTGGTCTATTGATCTTCTTCCAGGGTGTAAAGTACAAGGCTTCATGTACATGTTTAGTTCACTGCCGTCTTCATGTTTTCTTCCCATGTAACTCGCATGCTATAGATTTCTACTCCACACACTTATAGGCCCGGAACAATGATTTGCTTCTCTGGGTGTGATATCTGGGCTTGTTCCCTGTGCATTAGACTTTATTTTAAGAAATAAGTCAGAATTTTTTTCTTTTTAAAGTTGACATTGATTTCAATTAATGTTTTTGTTCCCTTAGTTGGCTTTTTACCTCTCAGGTTTCCATTGAAGCGCAGTTTGCTACCCTGTTATACCACTGATAATTTTTTTATTTTTTTAAAATACAGATCTGTCAGAAAGTGGCCTTGACGCCAGTGAGGACAGAGATATAGAAAATAATTTTTGGGCAGTTTTGTAAGTCTGACATTAAATCTCTATCTGAGAGGTATAATCATTGGCCAGCGTATCCTATGTGATGGAGAGCTGAGTGTCTTCATTCCCGCAGAGAGTGTCTTGCCAATGAAGTGAGGAAGTGGTTCCACTTATTGTACGGACTAAATTGCAAACCATAGGAAATCCTATTATCTGCAGAAACCAAGTTGGCATAGTTCCATGGGATGCATTATCACTGCCAACAGATGCCATTCAGGATATATTTTTTTCCTAAATTTAGGGAAAGTTGTTCTGGTTTTATTCACAAAATAACCGCATGAAGCCCCCTGTACCTTCTAACCAGAATCTTTCTGCGTTATGTAATATATACGTCCTTAGAGATCGCCCAGTGCCTCAAAGACGTAGCTCTGGGGAATACCCATAAAAGACCTTCTATGGAAAACTGCATCATGTTACTTTGTGTGAAAAAAAACTTAAACGTTCACTTCCATTGAATCCAGTGGCTTAAAAATATGCAGTGCCCCATAAAAAATGTACTCCTCTACTGCACTGTGAATGATACATGGGTGTAAAGTGCTGTCGTAATAACGCACAAGGGGTTATTGAGAACGTTTTCCTGGATAAGTAGAAATCCTGTTTGTCTCTGGAAATTTCCGTAATGACACAGCCTGAACTCGGTGGTTGAATCTAATGAATGGCTGACTTAAATATTCTAAGATGACATGCTGGCCGTGCTTGCCCTCAGAAGCTGGAGCAAAGCTGCTAGATCAATTGCCGTCTCCTTTCAACTCTTTTTCTAGTTGACTCGGCACTTTGTCAAGGAGATGATGGGTCTTTTGCCAGTCGCCCAGCCCTCTAATAACCAGAATAAAAAGTAGAAACCTCACCCTGCAGTTCATGATCTGGATCTGGGAGCCAACTCATCAAGAAGTGCTGGTGGTGCCCTTTTAATAAGATCCACCAGCCCCTAATAAAAAAATAAAAGTAATTAATGAATCGCTAGTAAATAAAGTCCATGGGTTGTATTCTTCAGTCTCGTCAACCATTTGTTAGCGGAGTTGTGTGGTGCTCAGGTCACCACTACGAAACACACATGGGCTTGCTACCCAGCTTTCCTAGAGTACTGCATAACAAATGTGTATATAAAGGATGTAATATTGCAGATATGCCACCGAAAAGTGTAAACCTGCATTCACTGCCAATACATTAAACTTTGTAATGTTTTATATATTTTGTTTTAATTTTTTTTCTGTGCAGGTGAAGAATTCCACAAATCAGATTGTTATGAACTGTGCAGACATTGACATCATCACTGCCTCGTATGCTCCAGAAGGAGATGAAGGTAAGTTACGATATTTGTATAAGGGATACTACACTTGAGTCTGCACTCCTCCTATAGATGCGGAGTTAATAGATTAGTTATGTCTAAGACGGACAAATGTGTCTAAACGTAGTCTTAATCTGTATGGCCGCTTTTAGACGCGGGGCTTTATTTTATTACGGACGTAACTCCCGGATCGCCGCATCTCATCAGACCTAGAGTTAAAGCACCATGGAAAACTTTGAAGCTCTAACTTTAGTTCTGATGAGCCATGGGAGGTCTGTATGTTGAGTCCATAATATAGGCTTAAAAAGGCCCCCGTATTACGTCCGTCTAAAAGTGCCCTTAATGCTGTGTTTACATCGATGTTGGAAGATTCTTTAGAAATCTCCGTTGCAGATTCTGTCAAATATGCCAGAAAAAATAGCGCAGTATGCAGCCTTTTTTCAGCTAAAATGCCAGGCACCATGATGGAAACTTGACAACTCATTAAAGTCAATGGGGTCTTTTGGTTTTAGTTATGGGACGAATCTGTCCAAATTGCATTGAATTCCATTTTGCTGCTCCTATGATGGAATAGAAAAATGTAGTTCCTAGCAGAGATATGAACAGAGCCTTACTGGGATGTAGGGATGCAGGATGCATCGAAACTTCGATACTCTGCATCCCCAAACGGTTCGATACCGTTATTTCATGTATTTCGATACTTAGCTGTGTGGCCGCACACCTCAGTATTGTAATAAATGAGTGTATGAGAGCGGGGCAGCGACTGTGTAATACAGCCATTGCCCTGCTCCTGAGTCCTGAGAAGTGCGCGGCGTCAGGATGATGCAATGTGGCCGGCGCTGCACTAATGAGTGGCGGCATTGAAGACAGAACATGGTGGGCACACTGCAAAACATCCCCATGTTCTGTCTTCCTGCCTGAACCGCCGCTCATTAGTGCAGCGCCAGCCGCATCACCTCATGCAGATGGCGCACTTAATGTCAGGAGCGGGGCAATGGCTGTATTACACAGCCGCAGCCCCGCTCTATAACGGTGGAGAGCAGGGAAACCTCATCGCCGCCGCCATTCTCCTGAATGCTGTGATTAAAGCTGACTGTAGCATTCAGAGGTAAATTATTGAGGGGGATGGCCCTTTGGATCGCGTCACAGGTAATTCCTGTGATGCGATCGAGGGCCATACCATGTATTGGCAAACAGCCCAGGGTCCATTGAAGGACCCCAGGGCTGTCTTACCACATTTCCTGTTAGGGCATACTTGGGTATGTCCTAACTGCCTGTGTACCATCAGTATATAGATATATACCAGTACATGAAAGTAAAAATATAAAGTAATATTAAATTTAAAAAAATACACATACGCCTTTTTTACAATAAACATTAAAATAAGTCTCAATACATAAAATACACACATTTGGTATTGTCACGGCCGTAAGAACCTGCACAACAATTTTTTTGCCTCATTTATGATGTGTACGCCGTGAAAAAATAACTGCTTTCTATCACTTATTGTGAGGCACGAGGTGTGATGAATTTAACCTTCATGTGCCTCACATTAATAGTAATTAACCCCATCATGTACGTTTCACATTAACCCGTTATGACTGAGAAACATGATGGGGTTAATTACTATTAATGTGAGGCACATGAAGGTTAAATTCATCATCACACCTCGCGCCTCACATCAGAAAATGGAAGAACTTTTTTTTTTTTTATTACTGTTGCCAAAGTATCGTTTTGGTATCGAAATCGCAATACTACACAAAGTATCAGTATCGAAGTCCAAATTGTGGTATCGTGACCACCCTACTGGGATGTGCTCATAGTAACCCTTTTGCCTGAATTGAGTGGGAAATTTTGGGAGAAGTGGGATAGTGGCTGCTGACTGTTCCTCTGTATTGTATATAAGCAACCAGTGTGACACACCAGAAATAGGCTGAACTGGACCCTACAGCGGTCTCGTAGCGGTAGCTTAATTCTTCGCTATGGCTTTATTTATTTATTTTCTGCGAGATTGGCTCAGGGGAAGGGAATGGTGTATTTGTCCAGCATACCCCCCTCTCACATTGCCATGTGGTCTCCTGAGACCCGATACTTGTATATGAAAGCTACTGCACAGATCGTTCTTTATTGTGCAGCGGCATTGCCAGCAGAAGTGTATAATACCTGGCAAACATTAACCAATGAGGATCCGTAATGTGTAAGACGGTGTAAAGAAAAATCTTACATTTATGCTTTAGTGATCTAAAAGTAACCATAGTATGACCAAAAAAAGAGAAGACAAACTTTTTTTTATCTATAAACATTGGGGAAGTCCACCGAGCCGTTTAATAAAGTTTCAGAAGGAAGTGCAGGGCTGATCGTGACATACAGGACTTTGGTTGAGTACGGCAAATGACAAATTAGATTGCAGGGGAAGACGTGAAGAGGAAGCAAATCAAGTGACTACTTCTTCTGTTGACTTATTAAATATAAGTCGCCCTCTTTCCTTCCGAACTTAAGGTCAGGTGGGACAATTGATGCTATTGGATGGAGAAGAAACTGGATACAGCGTAAGAATATTGCACGGAGAATGAAGCCTATGATTTATTAATAGCACGATGTGCGAAAGCATATCGACCTGAAGAGGATTCCCATGTAGTGAAATACAAGGTGTACATCTAGCCGTGGCATCTTTTGGTTTGTGCACTGGAAGAAACTGAATTTGCAGATCTGGTATATAGGACAGGATAGGGATAAATCAGTGTGACCGGATGCAATCTAGTAGAAGAGAATTCTAAGTATAAAGCAAGAGAAAGGAGGAAGTTCTAGACAAACAAATGTTAAGAGTGAGATTTCCTTGCAATTGGGCTTCATGTCAGCACAGATTAACCCATTCCTGAATGCACGGCTCTCTGTAACCAAGCCAGTTGTCATCTGTGAATATTGTTTTTATTTGGGAGGCTATTTAGAAGAGCTAGGAAATTGACTCCACATAATTGTAAGGCTGGGTTCACACGACCTATTTTCAGGCGTAAACGAGGCGTATTATGCCTCGATTTACACCTGAAAATAGGGCTACAATACGTCGGCAAACATCTGCCCATTCATTTGAATGGGTTTGCCGACGACCTGTAATTTACGCGTCGTCGTTTAACAGCTGTCAAACGACGACGCGTAAAATGACTGCCTCGTCAAAGAAGTGCAGGACACTTCTTTGGACGTAATTTGAGCCGTTTTTCATTGAATTCAATGAACGGCTCTAAATTACGGCCGTCAATGACACCTCGCAAAATGCGAGGACGAGCAATTACGTCTGAAATTACGGAGCTGTTTTCTCCTGAAAACAGCTCCGTAAATTCAGCGGTATCGGACGCTGCCATGTGCACATACCCTAATGGTCTCTCTTCTAACATGTCGCCCTGTAATCTATCCTCCAATTCTGTGAAGTTGGAGGTACTGTATGGGCCCATAGACTTTTATGGGTATCGTGTTACTGCTAAAATTGAATGAAACCTTAGGCGTAAAGGGTAACTAAAGGTTCAAAAAACTTCTGACCTGTCATAGTGACATGTCAGAAGTTTTGATCGGTGGTCTGCGCGCTGCGACCCCCACCGATCACTAAACCGCAGCTGCAGAATTGCTTGGGTAAACGCTGAGCCGCTTAGTTTTTTCTCGGAAAGCTTAGTAATTGGTGTCCAGGCTCAATAGAAAGTCTGACTCCGTACACCAATTGCTTGGCTTTCTGAGAAAAGCCGATCAGAAACGAAGCGGCCATTTAAAAGTGTAGCCGGCTGCTGCTTTACCTAGCGATCGCCGCACTAGCTTAATTTGAAAAATGATTGTCTTCATGAGACATCCCCTTTAAGGCTAGAAATGATCTGATGAGTGGGCAATAACTAGATAACTATTTACAATGATCTTTATAAAAGCATGTGTCAAACACATATTTCCTGTGCTCCTCACCCTGAAAACCGAATCCTATAGTGCGTCGGAGAACATAGTGATGTCAATGAAACGCTTATGAACGGGGTTGAAAATATCCGTGCCCTTTCACGCTTCTAGGACCGGTATGTCGCCTAGCCAGAGGTTTTATACTTTTGGATTGTTGGTTGCTTGTACTTTGGGCCTCTATATTGCTTTACTAGGGTTAGTTGCATTGCAGTTCTGATTTATATATGAGCTGTTACTTTATCTGCTGTAGTAAGGAGAACTGTGCTGAGGATGTTATCCAAAGTTGTCACTGTACATAAATGGAGGAACTCCGCTCAATAAGAGTCGGACCCCCACTATAGCTGGGAATAGAAGGGGGGGGGGGGTGTGTGGTGATCATCCTTCTGTTTGCACCCATTTTTCCACACAAACTACGAATCTAACACAATAACAAAACTGTTAATTTTCAGCAAGCTGTTAGATATTCTCTAGCGGTTTATACCCTCCCCCCTGAGGTGTAATCGCTCCAAAGACCAGGTAGGTTGCACAAGAAATGGCAGTCAGTGAAAAGTAACATCTTTATGATGCGGGTTTCCTACAAGTGCACTTTAACCATTGACTCCAACATTTGTTCTTTGCTGAGGTCTTGAGATATTCAGATTTGGTAGATGTTTACCGGCTGCGATGCCGTTCTTAGTGTTTCTCTAGACTCCTTAGTGATACCTTTTAGGATACACACAGATCTCGTTGTGTCTGGGAGCAGGGGAAATGCCGAATGCTCTCCTGAGATCAGAGGGATAGTAGATTAACCTCTACAGATCAAGTACTGTGTAAATCACTGCAGAGTATTAAACCATGATTCAGCAAACCTGTTCATCACGTCCAAACAGGCAGGCCCATACTAGTATATATCGAATGAAATCTGCATCCCCTCCTTTATAGGGCTAATGCGTCACAAGATTGAGAATGTATGGACAAACGAAATGTCCGCCAAATGTTGCTGGAATAGGAAATGCAACGTGTCCTATGTGGGAGTGGAATGAGATGAACAGGTGAAAGGCAGCAAAATTCTTTCTATAGTTGATGATAAAAGCGCATACAAGAGCTGAGCAGTAATGGCTTAGAATGACCAAAGCTGGCGGTAACGATTAGAAGTACAAATGGGCAAGAAATCCTGTGTTTGGATCATTTAATATCAATTATCGATTTAATAATAATAAGGCCTATACAGTAGAATGGGACTGCCCTTTTATTTAGGAACCATCAAAGATCTTCCCTATCTCTTATACCAACATCTATGATCAGGAGGTGAGCGGTTCAGAGTTGGATTATTTTGGTCTGAGAGATGATGTAATTTTCAAGCCATTAGTGCATCAGGTTATTAAGGAGACCAATGCACTAATGGAGCTTTCTGGCCATGCCAGAGCGCAGAGCTAAGCTGGATTTATATGGTTAGTGATGGGGGGAGGAGAGTTCAGTGTCAGATCTGCAGCATCTTCTGCTCAGAACCGCTGGTGGGTCACTATCGTTCTAGTTCGTGGGTAGATGTAACATATGGCACACACCGGCATCCTCCAGTGACTGCTGGTTATTGGGGATGAGCATCACTTCAGGTTTACTGTCTGAATTGTTCCAAGCTCCATTAACCCACAGTCCTCAATGCTCCTTTTCTACCAGCACATCACAAGTCTAGTCTTGCCACAGACATTCCTTGGTTGGCTGCCAAATGACTTGGACTTGTCAGTGTAAAAATTCCAGCATGCTACACTAACCTGATGGATTTGCTAACCCTTGTTATGTGGGCACCCCTGCATGGATTTGGAACTGTGCCACTTTAAATGCCTGCAGTAACATCCCTAGATGCCTTTCACTTGCAGCAGCGTCTGCCGGTAATGATGCACTAGCAGGGGTTCTGTAATGTCGTACTGATATTGGTGTTTTGTGTCGCTTTCCACGCTTCACTAGCTGTCTATGCCATCATGTCACTTCTATACCCAGTTAGCTCTCAGAGAAGTCAATCATCCTGCTGTATAGCAGAAAGAGTGAGCAAATTCCCACTGCCAGTGACATGAGGATTAAAGTTTCCTGCTGCATCTGCCTAGTGGGAGCAGACTGGCACCATGTGAAGGTGAGCAGGGAAGCGACCACAGACAGGGACGGCCTGCGGATTACATCATATACATTACTTCCCACTGTGCACTGCTTTCATCACTATCTGACTCCGTGTCCAAATGCCATCCGCTGTCCCCTACAGATAGTCAGGAGCTGTCTAGCAATGATGTGCTCTAAAGATGTTCTAAGGCCCCATTCACACTCATAGAATATAATGGGATATATTTAACATGTACGTCATGAAAAGCTCATGGCGTGTACGCTTAACGGATGCCTGTGACGCTTCGACGTCATAAAAAATAATGTATACCGCACACTGTAAGGAATAGCGTAGTCTAATATGCTAGTACATACTTTTATATATTTTTTAAAAGAAGGTATAATGACCTATACCAGCCTGGCGGTGGAACACTCTTGTTCTCCGTCGGCTAATGGAGCCTTATGAAGGCCAATATTGCAGAAAGGGATTATTTACAAAATATTGGATCACAACAGAAGAAAGAAGGAAACCAATTCCTTACGAGAGAAAAAAGAAAATATTAATAATGAACTTAAAAAAATAAATCTGTAATACTGACCTGATATATTTGTGTAAATGCACCCAGAAAAGCTCCTTTTAATTAGCAGTTTCTGCCGTTTCCCACTATGGGCAGAGATTAATCGTGTGCACTTGCCAATTGACTCTCATAGCGAGAGGTAATTATTATATGGCTGCCACGTTTCCTGGCCTGGAAACGTGTCATGGAAAGTCACTTAATCCTGCAATGTAGAAAATATGTGGTAATCAGAAATAACAAGCAGCACAAAGTAAAGGTAAGGGACATGTATAAACAGCGGACGTTTCAGCTTTCCCATAAGATGATGATTTGTAGCTTGTTGCTCGGCTAGCCTCCAGTGCTGACATTTCTGTATAGGGAGGTTTCCGCTGCACAGCGGTGCCATCACAGCTGCCTTGGCCGCTTAGCTGTGCTGACACAATTGCTCTACCAACGAAGACTATTTCATGCACAGCTTAGATGACAATGTCAGCAAAGAGCAGTGTGAAGGGCATGGTCTCACTCAGGATATCTGTCGTATTGTGCTGACATGAGTCTAGAGTATTTCCTAGTGTGCCAGGTATGATCTCAGCGATTCTTTTGATGCCAGCTTAGGCTACAATCACCAGTAGGCTTGGTGCCAGTCTTTTCAGCAGGATTATGCTGCCAATACTGACAATGTCCCTATTGCAGAGGTTCTTGCTTGAAGTCAACACAGAGAGAATCCATTTAGTCTGCAGTAAGGTTGGGGACACATGGGTGCAAGGTCTTAATGGCTTTTTTTTTTTTCTAAAGCAATTGATGTCTGGTGACTTGTTGGGTTTGGAGAGAGCCTCATAATAGAAGCAGATAATTTTGCGCTGTAATAAGGTTGGAATGAGGCCCCTGCCAGCAGTATTATTCGTACGATTGTTCTTTCTTAGCTGCGCTATTTTCTTCTTTAATGGTTCTCCCTTTAAACTTGTTAGAGGTATGCGCTTAGAATAATTCCTTGGACTTTGCGACTGTAAAATTGAAGCTTGTTCCAGAGTTTAAAGGGACAGTCCATGTAAGATAAATACGATCACCATGTATAGCAAGATCATCTTTGTTACGGTTTGTCTTGTTTTTCACACTTCGGATTGAAAAATAACTATCCCAGGGGATGTTTACAGTACGATGCATGTGAATGGGGTTATCATACTTGTGGCATGTAGCTACTTGTCAGAGGTGATGGCAGGGGTAAAGGTATGACTGCGCTCATGGGGTACGTGGTCTGAATAGAGCTACCTAAGATGGGACAATAAACCTGGCACAAGACTTGTACAATTTGTGAATGTAAAACATTAACCTAGATAAATTTGAATATATTATCGAAATCTATGCCTGAAAATTAAATTAAAAGGAAGATGTTGCTTCATGTTCTCATAATCTGGCTTTCTTTTCTCTATTGCAGAAATTCATGCCACAGGATTTAACTATCAAAATGAAGATGAGAAAGTAACTCTGTCCTTCCCCAGTACTTTACAAAAGGGTGAGTATAACATGCTCGCGACAGAGGGTTCTATTGCAGCACTGTAATGATTGGCTGACAGGCACCATGTGGTCACGGCTGCGAGGCTCCATGATTCGAATACAGCGCAAGCTTTTGAATAGTTTTATTTACGAGCTATGGTTTTGCCTATATGTGCCAGCTACTATATAAAGCTACCTATAGACCTTCTGTCACAGATCAGACAATCCGGCAGATTCATGTTCTTGGGTGCTGTCAAATGCTCATAGCTGTCTTTTAGACTGACCATTGAATTGCCAGAATCTCCTATTGCCATGGCACCAAATAACGAATATTTTTTGTCTACCTCTGGGGCTCCATGCCTTTTGGTCAGGTTGCAGACGGGTTGTCCACTTTAAACAATCCCTATGTGTAAAGGCCCTTTTACACTGGGCAATTATCGGGCAGACAAACGTTCATAGAACATTGCAGCGATCAGCAGATGAACGAGCAGCTTCAAAAACGGCTGAAAATCAGATGCTGTTTTCTCAGAAAACCGCTCTAATTTTCATCCGTTTTTGACTCCGCGTGTGAACATACCCTAAGAATGTTTCCTCAGAGATAAGCTGATTACAGGTTGTCCTGCTGCTGAGCCCCAGGCAATCAGCAATAACTTGCGATGGAACCTCCCAGCAGCAAGTGTTCATTTTCCCTGCAGCGCCATCACAGGGAAAATGAAGCATTGCACAGTTCCCATTGAAATCAATTGGCTGTCCATGCAATACATGGACAGGATTGGTCCTCCAGAGATACTATTTTTAACCACTCTGCCCTGGCTAGAAGGTCTGGATCCCAAAACAGGCGACCCCATCTATTTATTCGGAGTTCCCAAATAGCATATTTTGTTTTGTTTTTTTTCTAAATTGGATAACTCCTTAGAGTACTAAATATAAGTCCCCAGACATGTGGTTGTCGTTGTCTTATAGTGTGCACCAGCATCCAATAATATAAATGACACCGTATAGGGATCTCCTCTGTAACTCCGCCTCTGCTCTAACGTTGCTTATTTTGTTTCTGTGTATATGTGTAGGTACTGGGATGCTGAAGATTGATTTTGTTGGGGAGCTAAATGATAAAATGAAAGGATTCTATCGCAGTAAATATGCTACAGCTTCTGGAGAAGTGCGCTATGCTGCAGTCACTCAGTTTGAGGTAAGGAACTGTGGATCCTGCGATTCATTAGAGGGGTCACAGGGTGGTTCTCAAAAGTTAAAGGGGTTTTCAGGCAAGTGAAGTTTTTTTTGTTTTTTTTTAGAAAGGGCTGCAAATGAAATAAACCAAAAAAAGCAGTACTTATCTTTGCCCCTGGCGATCCAGTGCTGTCACCTTCGGTGGTACTCCAGGTGGTTTACATGTATGTAGTATGTAACCGGTGCAGCCAATCAGGGGGGCTCAGTGTTGATAAATCATATTTCCCGCATAATGCCAGGAATTAGACATATGGATGTTGTGCCCTCTGATTGGCTGCAGTGGTCACATGCTACGTGCATGTAAAGAACAACCAGGAGTGCTGCCGGAGCCTCGGCACTGGATCCCGGGGGCAAGGATAAGTAAGTATTACTTTTTTGGTCTATTTTATTTGGACCCTCTAATGAAAAACTTCCCGGTTGACCCCTTTAAATGCCCATTTGTACGGATTTGTGAAGGTTGTCCCATTAGCAACAACCCCTATTCATATGCCCTTTTAGAACTGATGTAACATTACTTTACTCCTGCAGCAGCCCCTGCTGGGGAACTTTAGGGGTGGCAGTTGCTTCCCCCCAGGAAATAATGTCTAACACTTCTAACAGTATTATTTGAAGACATACAGGGAATCCATTACATTGTCACATATGTATGGCTGAAGGAAACTATGTTGGGGGTCCGGCTACTGGAACCCCTGGCATCCAGCTTTTTTTTTCTTTTTTGCACCAGGGATTTCGGGAGTCAGACCTGCAATGATCTGCTTATCACTGGGGTGGCTCTTTAGTAAAGAGATCTCTTCATGATACAATCCCTTTGAAGATCTGAGACCTTTATGTTTATTCAGGCCACTCTAGTTGTTATAATCCTGTGACGTGGAATCTGTCTGTTTTATTTACAGGCCACAGACGCACGCAGAGCTTTCCCCTGCTGGGATGAACCTGCTATCAAGGCAACCTTTGATGTTATTCTGATTGTCCCCAAAGACAGAGTAGCTTTGTCAAACATGGTAAATGTTATGTTGAGTCCTCTTCTGTCTATAGTGCATATTGTAAGCTAATATCTTATTCTTCCTATTAGAGTTTATCCGCTTTCATTTTTCTCATATCTGTACTATGAAATGGTTACCTTCACCCATAACGAGGGATTAGTTGAACAAGAAAAGATTTTGTAACCCTACTCCCCCGATGCTTTGTCCTTATCAGAACACAGCTCAACATAGACTACTCACGTGCGAGAGTGCCAGCACACACACATGTGAAAGTTAAAGGGGTTTTCCCAACTTGGTCATTTGTGGCATATCCACAGGATATGCCATGAATGACCAATAGATGCAGGTCCCACCTCTGGGACCCGCACCTATCTCTAGAAAGGGGCCCCTATTTATGGAAATCCAATAGAAGGGAATGGGAATTATGGAAACCGCATAGCACGGCGAACTACGATATTTCCTTAGCTCCCAACTATCTATTCAGGATGTGGCCAGGGAGCCGAGCAAGGCAGAACCGGTTTAGGGGGCCCCGTTCTAGAGATAAAAGTGGCACCCGCATCTATCAGACCTTTATGGCATATCCCATAGAATTCCCCTAATATTGAGCACTAGTAGTCATTTGCCATTTGTTACACAAACCATAATTTCTGACCAATGAAAATGAGAAACATTGGTCAAAAAGTTGATTTGTCAATGCATTATTTTTTTATTTATTTTTTTACTGGCTGAAGAGGTAACATCTGTGACATTTTATTCGGGCAGTAATCTGCTAGTACAGACATTTTTATTTCAATTTATTTTACTTTAACTGTTATAGTTTCTTTTTTCTCTTACTCTGCATCGTTTTATATTACATTATTTAGAACCTAATTGAGCGCAAGCCATACCCAGAAGACGAGAACCTGGTGGAAATTAAGTTTGCACGCACCCCTGTAATGTCAACCTATCTTGTGGCCTTTGTTGTGGGAGAATATGACTTCGTGGAGACGCGGTCTGCTGATGGAGTGCTGGTCCGAGTTTATACACCAGTTGGAAAAGCAGAGCAAGGAAAATTCGCCTTAGAGGTAAATTTCCATTGGCTACGTTTATGTATTCATTAACTAATATTCAGTCTTTCGCCAACAATTTTTCTCTCTCATTTTAGGTTGCTGCTAAAACTCTGCCTTTCTATAAGGATTACTTCAATGTTCCTTATCCTCTTCCCAAGATTGACCTCATCGCAATTGCAGACTTTGCAGCTGGTAAAGTTTCCACTCACTGGGCTGTGGTACAGATGACGCTGTCATTGTTGTTGTTCCATCGCTCACCTTCTATTTGTTTTTTCACAGGAGCCATGGAGAACTGGGGCCTGGTCACCTACCGGTACGTTTACTGCTTTCCTAGCCTTCTTTCCTGGTAGTGAGGTCAAAGGATCTCCATTGCACAATGGTAACGTTACAGCTGCTCATGATCTAAGCTATATTAAGCTTCCTTAGGATTTAAAGACAACCATACAACTTGGAGAAATGCTGTTTTGCCTCTCCTAGAAAGGTGTGCTGTATTTATTTTATTGACGTGCGCACATTTCTGTGAAGATATTGTACAATACTGCAGGTGACATGCAGTGGTCCGCCTGCAAATGAGTGTGATATAATACAACAGAAAAGCAGCACTGTCGGTCACGTTTCATTCCATCCGACATTCGGCTGCTGTCATTATAAACACTAGGGACCGTACGGGATAAGTAACTGTATGAAGAGTTATAAGATTGACATTGGAGCGCTTGGATGGCTTTTCAACCCCTTTAATACATTGCATTTGGTGGACACTCCTTTAAGAGTTTCTATAGACGTCTAGGCTCGCTAAAGTCCGCTTACTTTAGACGTTGATTTGTGTTTACAATACTTAAGATATTTCCGTTTTATTTTTCTTCTTAGGGAGACTGCACTGCTTATTGATCCTAAGAACTCATGCTCTTCCTCTCGCCAGTGGGTGGCACTAGTGGTGGGACATGAACTGGCACACCAGTGGTTTGGGAATCTAGTTACTATGGTATGTGCTCATTTCATTTTTATTTCCTGTAAAGCTCACTCCATGTCAATCAAAACATAATAAATATAGTAGCCCGTGGGGAGGAACACTCGCTGCAGTTTTATAGTAATGTATGTATACTTGGAGGTGAGTGACTGTATCCAATGTTGGGCGATCAACTTTCTAGCCTGGTATAATATTCTAAGAATTCCTATCGGAATTCCCTCAGTGACCTCACTGTCTTCCATCAGTCCCAAAATACAGAGCTTGATCTGCCTGGACCGAGATAACATACACTCTCTGTATCAAAGCTAATATTCACGATGTGGGAATGTGCCCTATTGGGTCCTTTCTGGAATATGTAGGAGGTGGGCATTCTCCATCACAGCGAGGACAGTTTGCATTTCCTCTAAATCCAACTCTGTGTAACCAGACAGGTGTTCTATATACTCTATGAATTAACAGCATCTGAGAATATCTTTGGGCCTCATTCAAGGATAATCCGGGTGTATTCGCTAATATATCTCCCCCATTGTTCATCAGTTAAAGGCCTCACATCTATCTCCCATTTTGCTCATATATGCAATGAATCTAGGAGGCGCCTATAGATCTTAGAGAATTCCTTTTGTAGTCCCTGTGAGAAGTATCAAGTATAGGATGAGGGGAAACTGTAATATGAGTCATTGTAGCCTGCACCTCCAGGGCATGGCGCAGCTGGAGATACTGGTAGAACAATTTAACGCTGTCCTCGGAGAACAGCTGTGACACTATGAACGTCTGACCGCTCCCAATGGAGAAATCCCTCTAAGGCTTGAACTTCCCCAAGTTTCGGATTTTTCCACTAAGGCGTTAATAAGTTGTTACAAGTTTTCAAGCCCTGCATGTTGCTCTTATGCTACAATTTGAATAACACTAATAACATTGGTATCTCATCTGGAGGTCTGCCCTGAGCCCCAATTTCCAGCAGATACAGAGGTGGCCTCTCCCCATGTCACGCTAACTGTTTCTCCGCTATGTAGGAACTTGTTTCCCATCCCTTCAACTGTGCTGCTAGAAAATAAAGCCAAGGATTGGGCACCGCCAGGCCTCCCTGATCTTTGGCTCGACTCTGATATGCCTTTGTTGTAAATGGAATGTGGCTTCTTCCTCATCTTCCTGCAGCCTCTCTGTAAATATTCACAAACCTCCTCAGCACCCAATAAATTTGTCTACCGTGAATTGAGAGGAGTGGGTGGAGAGCTGCGTCACCGGCAGGGAGAGTGAAAATATTTCTTTTTAACAGACTTTCAGGGAGCCTGAAAGAGCAAAAAAACCGCAGGTATGACCTCATTCACAGCAACATCCGGTACTCCGTTGCTCTGCTCAGTCATCGAAACAGAACAACGAAGATACTACAAGCACCGGATCTATTGCATTACGGACACCATCGGTGCCTGATGGAACCCCTTGACTTTAAGGGATTCTGCTGGGTTTTCTCCGTGGTGTGATTTACTCTATTTTGTCTGGCATTTTTTACCGTTTCTGTGACGGAGGCCCCTAACGGAGGCCCCTAACGGAGGCCCCTAACGGAGGCCCCTGAAACCATTTCTGGCTTCAGTACACTAGGTATGCTTAATTCTCTAATGGTTTCTCGGAACAGCAAAAATAACGTCCGTAAATTAGTATATTCTGCAGTGGTCCTGTCCTGTAAAGGTTAACCGTTTTACATCCTATTATATTTTGTCTCTGGCAGGAATGGTGGACCCACTTGTGGCTAAATGAAGGCTTTGCCTCTTGGATTGAATACCTCTGTGTGGATCATTGCTTCCCAGAATATGATATATGGACGCAGTTTGTCTCTGCCGATTACACTCGCGCTCAAGAACTGGACGCACTGGAAAATAGTCACCCGATTGAGGTACTGGCATTGATGTTAAATAATAATTTTTTTGGGGCTTTTGATATAGATAAACAATGGCTTCACCCAAAACTAATTTAACATCCTACTTTCTTTATTACAGTTTCTGCCTTAATGTATCCTCAACTTCATATTTTGTGCAACTTTCTAACAGAATGGGGCACATTAGTGTCACGCTTCACATAGAAAAGAGTCTTGAATTTTGCCACAATTTGTGTCACGATTAGGAAACAAATGCATGATATATTTGGAATTACTTGTGACAGACATTTTACATAACTCTCTTCGTTATGCCAAGTATTGGATGTAGTGAAGTAACATTTGAAAGTTGTTTTTTATGCTCCTTTTGGGTGCCTTTTTTTTTTTTTTTTTTTTTTTCAAATGTCAAATTTATAACCGGTACTGTGCTATAATCCCAATCATAAGGTTCGCTCCAATCCAGGAGGGAGAGCCACAATATAAGAAGCGTTTTACCATACCGGGAAAAACACTTAAAAATGGCACTGTGAAATTACTACACCCTAGTGGTTGAATGTGACGATAGTACCCTTATGTAGTAGAGATTAGGTAACTGTATGTATTATTTTTGTGTTTGTTTTTTTTTAATTTATTTTTTTAAATAAAGCAACGAAGTGTGTTTTTTTTATTTCTATTTAGGTCAATGTGGGCCATCCCTCTGAAGTGGATGAAATATTTGATGCCATATCCTACAGCAAAGGAGCATCTGTTATTCGTATGCTACATGATTATATTGGAGATGAGGTGAGTCTTTTTTTTTTTTTTTTTTTGGAAAGTTATCTGGTATTGGAGTGGATAGAAACCCCTTGCTTTAAAAAATCTTTTAAATCGCTTTGGCAAAGTAACATGGTTCTATCTTTTTTTAATGAACTTCTAGTTTAATGGACATTAAAAATCAACTAGAGGAACAGAAGTGAAATAAATTTAAAGGGATTCTCCAGGACTTTTTTTTTAATGGCCTATCCTTAGGATAGGTCTTCAATATCAGATCGGTGGGGGTCCGAGTCCCGACACGCCTGCCTATCCGCTGACTGATAATCCTCTCCGCCTCTTCGTAGTTTACCATGCACATCGCCGTGCACTTTTGTAGTTGTGCCTGGGATTTAAGTCCCAGTCCCATTCAAGTTAATGGAACTGAGCTGCAATCCCAGGGACAGCTTCTACGGAAGTGTACGGCGCTACGCCTTGTAAACATTGAAGAGGCAATAGCGTCCATCACTGCGGCCCCTTAAGTCTGCTGATCGGCGAAGATGCTGTGACCTATCCTAAAGATAAGCCATCAATAAAAAAAGTTCCAGGGAATCCCTTTAATGTTTTTCAGGGGTCAGCAACCTTAGGCACACCTTAGGCTGTTGTATAAAAAAACAAAAATAACTACGACTCCTAGCATGAACTGGCGGCCAAAGCCTTTATTGTTACAGCCAAAGGCATGCCCGGGCATGCTGGGAGTTGTAGTTTCACAACAGCTGGAGTGCCAAAAGTTGCCGACCCCTGGTTTATTTTGTTAGCCATAATCCACATACATCGCAATATTTTTAACAATTCACTAAATAGCTGGAACGCTTCCCCCAGCACTGACTGCTGATCACAAAGGATTCCGCTAGCAGCATCACCTTTGATCTGAACTTTAATATGAGAGAGGGTTATTCAAAAACATTTTTTTTTCCATCACTGCTTGTAGAATTCACTTTTTTTTTTTTTTTTTTTTTTTTTACGAACGTAGGACTTCCGTAAAGGCATGAACCAATACCTCATCAAATTCCAGGAGAAGAATGCTGCTACAGGTATTTCATGGCCCTGCATGTTGCTAACCATTTCTTAAATTATAGTGATGCCTCCACCCAAACCTACCTTCCCTTTTCCACTCAGCTCCCCTCGCACAGCTGTAAAATGAGTGCTCTTTTCTGCAGAGGACCTATGGGAGTCTCTTGAGCAAGCCAGTGGGAAGCCAATTGCTGCTGTTATGAGTACATGGACCAAGCAGATGGGTTTCCCATTAATCTATATGGAATCAGAGCAGGTAACTAGACCTTTAGGAATGTGTTGTGCCGCATGAAGCTCCCTGTTGTATGTCCGTCATCGCTCTCCAGTGAACCTGCTTTGCTCAATGATATATATGTAATGGTTGTAATAGGGGAGGTGGGAGAAGGGCATGATAATAATTCTTTGTTTTTCAGAAAGACGACACACGGATATTAAAGCTGTCACAAAAGAAGTTCTGTGCCAGTGGGCCGCATAATGGTAAGACTTTCCAGGCTTTTTTTTTTCTTTTGCCCCTTCTGGTCCATGAGCGGCCCTAAACATGGCTACAGTAGCAGTCTCACCTGATCACATTTTGCAGACAATACTGCACACCTGTACAGTACTGTCATTGTAGTCTCACGTGTGCTTTTCTGGAGCTGCTCAAAGCTATCCTACCTTTCTTTCTTCCTATTTCTCTTATCTCCTTTATTCTCCCGATGATAGGTTGGCTGGTAAGCCTCCAGCCCCTCTCTCCATATAACATCCTCCTATTGCCCTCGCTCAGGTGAGGAGAGCCCCCTTTGGATGGTACCGATCAGCATCTGCACCAGTGAATCCCCAGCCTCCGCTAAATTGAGATTACTAATGGACAAGCCAGAGATGACTGTTGTTCTAGAAGGTGTGACCTCAGACGAGTGGGTTAAGGTGAGCCTAAATGTCTTGCATAACTGGAACATTGTATGTCTTAGCCGCAGGTCGTGAAAGCCGCCTCCTACTGGTGATGTCATCTACAAGGTGGGAACAATACTGTCCTCTGATGGTATGACTTATAAATGATACTTTGCCAACTGAGGTTTTTTTTCACCATCTTTCTCAAATTGCACTCCTCAGAAAGAACATACCTGTAGCTTGAAATTGTTAATGTTCCTCATTTGCTAACTGGATTATATCTCAAGTCCCTTCAGAATTTCTCAAATCTCCTTTACATGCTTCACTCTGCTCTAATCCAACCTAGCTAAATCCGGGCACCGTTGGTTTCTACCGCACTCAGTACAGCCCTTCTATGCTGGAATGTTTGTTGCCTGGTATTCGAGATCTCTCCCTTCAGCCAGTGGACAGGCTAGGCCTGCAGAATGATCTGTTTTCCTTGGTGAGTATGGTGGTGAAATTACAGTATTGTTTTTGCAATATTTGCCCTCTGTCTTTGTGTTGCTACAATAGGTGAAACCGTCTACTTTCCCAGTATCATTTGTGTGTGTCCCTCCTTCAGGCGCGAGCCGGCATCATCAGCACGGTTGAAGTCCTTAAAGTCATGGAGGCCTTTGTGAATGAACCTAATTACACTGTATGGAGCGACTTGAGCTGTAATCTAGGGATCCTGTCCACACTCTTATCTCACACAGAGTTCCACGAGGAGATTCAAGGTTTCATCAGAGAGATCTTCTCACCGATTGGGCAACGTTTAGGCTGGGACCCCAAACCTGGGGAGGGTAGGTTATAAATATTTTTAGTTCTGCAAAGCATTAGAGTTCAGGCCCTTTTACACGGGCCAATGATCAGGCAAACGAGTGTTCATAACGCTCGTTCCCGATCATTGCCCTATGTATACAGGCCAACTATCAGTCGACCGACCAAACGCTCATTCATCGGCTGATCGTATAGTTTATGCAGCAATAAATATTATGATTGTCCGCAGCACAATCCCTGTGTAGACATGATGCCAATGTATGGGGACGAACGACCGTAATAACGATCGCTTGACTCCATACATTACGAAGCATTGTTCCTTGTGAAAGAGCAAATGAGCGCCGATCAACTAGCTGCTTTGATAGGCGCTCGTTTTCACTGTCTATATCAAGACATGTAATAGGACCCTTATTCTTCTAATACACCATAGTTTAAAGGGGTTGTTCAGGACTGTTTTTCTCAACTATTGAGCTGAGCTGCAAGACATAAGCCATGTTTCTCTAATCCTGTACAACCCTCAACTATTTTCTTGCGGCAGCCTATAAGCTGCTGCCAATTGTCCATTAAAATAAATATGCATGATCATTCCAGTAACGCTTGCATGTTTATGAGAAGGTGGAAGATGGCTGTCTGTACCGACTGCTTTTTAATGTGTATGGCCTACTTTTATAATGTGTAGCTGTCAAAATAAATTATGAAAAACAGCAGTTTGTGCTGACATCTAGTGGCCAAGCAGGCTTCATTGCAGATGGGTTAAAGAAAAAAATAAACTTTTCTTTTTCAGTCTACAGTGAAATTGAATGTCATGACTTCATTATTACTAGTAGGCAAAATAAGTAATGAGATCTATTGTGCAAAATGCTATATGTAGAGAATATGTGGGGGGAGGAAGATGTTAACCGGGTGAGGGATAAGGAAGGAGGGGGCGCACAACAGATCAAATATGCACGCAGCGGCTGCAATATCAAGCATAAGGAACTGACCACTTGTAAGGGTAGAAGGACCTCAATAAAAGGTATATTGTATTGATCGAAACTTTTTTGCAGGCTGAAGAAATCTACTTCAGAGTTCCTTCAGGAATTTTGAGGCCGACTTTGAACTGTCTGCGTTTTTTTTTTTCGGCGTTTTTCGCCGCGGCCGTTGTAGCGAATGCAAGAACCACAGGCAAAAAACGCTGCGAAATATGCTCAAACAATGACGTGCCGTTTTTTTGTGTTTTTACACCTCAAGCGATGAAAAGCCGCCCGAGGGGGAAAAAACGCCTCTGCCTCTCATGGAAATCAATGGGGGGGGGGGGGCGATTTTGGACATATTTTGGCGCGGTTTCCGCATCAAAATTAGCACCAGAAAACTGTGAACAGGGCCTTAAAGCGCTCCTTGTCTGCTTTTAAGAGATGGTAAGGGGAGATTTCTAGGAGCGAAACAAAGCATAATACAAAATGAATGTACAGTTATTGAATTGGAAGGGTAAGCTAAACATCATTTTTGGCGATGCTGTCCCTACTGTAGCAGTTTTATTCATGTTAATATTACTTTCCTCCATAGGACACTTGGACGCACTGTTGAGGGGGCTTGTTTTAGGAAAGCTGGGAAAAGCTGGACATAAACCTACCCTGGATGAAGCACGTAGCAGATTTAAGGACCATGTAGAAGGAAAGAACACTCTGAGTGCTGACCTTAGGAGCCCGGTTAGTTATTTTTTATTACTGCACCTTTTTCTCCAAAATCACAACACCTACTTACACCAGGATCTATATTCACAGGTTTATGTGACTGTGCTAAAGCATGGAGACACCACAACATTGGATACCATGCTGAAGGTGTGTTTTAATAAAGTCATTACTATAATGTAACCTTAAGGATCTGTTCACACAACATTTAAGGCAGACGTAGTGGGTGTGTGTGTGGGTGTGTCACAGCGCACAGATCATCACTCACAATCTAAATTCCCTATATCAAACACACTAGGGACAATTTAATCGGAGTCTGATTACCCTTTTTTTGTAATAGGAGGAAACTGAAAATTATGATACTAACATTCTCGCGAACATGAAGCAAACCAGATCACGATCAGAAGTAGAGCTAGACTAGGAAGAGCCAAGATACGAGTAGTGCATCAGTGCGCAATCAAAGGGGTTGCCCAGGACTAGAAAACATGGCTGCTTTCTTCTAGAAACACTGCCACACTTGTTCATGGGTTGTATCTGTTGCTGCAGCTCAGCTCTATTAAAGTGAATAGGGATGATCTGCAATACCCCACACAACCTGCAGACAGGTGTGGAGCTGTTTTTAGGAAGAAATCATCATGTTTTTCTAATCCTGGACAACCTTGGAAACGGACATTGAAGGAGTCCTCCGCATCCATCACACGGCTGGACACGCAGGGGGGGCCAAGCTGCTCAGAACAGTTTATTATTGATCTTCTTCGATATTGCCACCATAGAATTTGCTATTGGCATGATCAGTATATGTTGCTAAGCATCATTTACGTTCACACAAGGCATTGCTGTCTAGCTCGTGGCCCTTGCTACTGCCAAAACAAATATACTGTAAGGGTTTGTTCACATGGCATGAATTCTTCCTAGGTAAATCTGCAGTGGATTTATTTTTAGTAAATGTGCGTTTGAAACTCCTGATTTCTGCAGCAGAATAGCCCCATTCAGTAGAACTAATCCACAACTTTCCTATCCATGATGAACATGCTGGAATCTGTCCCTAAATTTGGAAAGAATCCTCAACGTGTAAACCTTGCCTTAGAGATCTGAGAGGAGTCACTGGATGGTTATGTGGTATTGGCCAAATACAACTTCTGAATTCTACTTAAAATGTTTGCTGCCCCATGTGACCTCTAAAACCTGTTAAGTTAAACTAAAATATTCCATAATGGTGGAGAAATCTTGGCTTAACATGTGTTACTACGGCTTCTAATCCGACTGTTAGCTCCACAAACAAGCTGACATGCAGGAGGAAAAAAACAGGATCGAGAGAGTTCTTGGAGCCATTTCTTCTCCGGAGTTAATCCAGAAGGTGCTAAGTTTTTCACTTTCGGTAAGTTTATCGTTTCTGTTCTCCCCCCCCCCCCCCCCCCCCCACAGCAGCAGCTGCTTCATGGTTTTTAGAGCACATCCGATTTCGAGGATAGAATATTGGTGACCAGCAAGGTCCTTATTTTTGCTTTCTAGGAAGAGGTACGTCCTCAGGACACAGTGTCTGTAATTGGAGGTGTCGCTGGAGCCAGCAAGCAAGGCAGAAAATCTGCATGGACCTTTGTGAAGGAAAACTGGGAGGAATTGTATAACCGGTACCAAGGTGGCTTCCTTATCTCCCGACTCATAAAAGTATGAACATTTCTTGCTTTCATAGTGGCTTATTGCTTCATTACAAGCAGGTGGCATAGGTAGTGTTTTCTGGCTAACAAATTTTTGTTCTTCTCCTTTAGGTATCTCTGGATGGCTTTGCTAGTGAAAAAATGGCGGCAGAGATCAAGGTAAGCGGTTCATGTAATCTGGTGATTAAAAGAGGCTCTGTCACCACATTATAAGTGCCCTATCTCCTACATAATCTGATTGGCGCTGTAATGTAGAGAACAGCAGTGGTTTTTATTTTGAAAAACGATTATTTTTGAGCAAGTTATGAGCTAGTTTAGATTTATGCTAATGAGTTTCTCAATGGACAACTGGGTGTGTTTTTACTTTTTACCAACTGGGTGTTGTACAGAAAAGTGTATGACGCTGACCAATCAGCGTCCTGCACTTCTCATTGTTCCAGCCCAGCATGATCCACAGCACAGTGTGATTGTGCAGTGAAAGAAGTAAACGCGCCCAGATGTTACAAACACAATACACGCCCAGTTGTCCATTAGAAAGGCTCATTTGCATAAATATAAAATTGCTCACAACTTAGCCAAAAATTATTATTTTTTAAAAAACACGTTACTGTTACCTACATTGCAGCGCCGATCACATGCAATAGGAGATGGGGGATTTGATAATCTGGTGACAGAGCCTTTTTAACATGAACTAACTGAGGTCATCTTCCTTGTGTGCTGAATTATTTGACTTGGGAAAAAATTTAATATTTAGGGTAGGATAAAATAATATAGTGCTTTAAGACCTGTAAGTCTGCTGTAGATTAAATTGCGTTCCATAGCGTCCATTTTTTTAAAATCCAATAATGCAATTGTTCAGTAGTACAGTGCTTGGTAGGAGAGGTACATTTTTCTGTCTGTACAGTGACTCTTGTAAACACTACATCTTACACAATGCACCACATCAAAGAATGGACTTTGCAGGGGTCCGTAACATTTGGCACTCCAGCTGTTTTGAAGCTACAATTCCCAGCATGCCCTGACAGCCAAATGCTTATTTATTCCTGCCAAAAGCTATCGTGGCATGCTGGGAGTTGTAGTTTCACAGCAGCTGGAGTATTTACAAACAACTGGTATAGATGCTTGGCTTTCAGGTTAACCTATACTCTAAGACCTACTGTGTAATAGAATAGTAGCAACATTTTTAAACAAATTTTGAATGCTCGCCCCCCCCCACCCCCCCCAGGTGTGTGTGTTCTCGCAGCCAATGCCTTGTGCAGGTAGAAGACACAAGTGGTTGTTTTTAGTAAAAGATTGGACTGACGCCTTGTCCTCTCAAAGTGACAGCTAAAATTCTCTTCAGTCACAAAAAATGGTAAACACTGCACATTGCTCAAAATGGTCACGAGCCTGTCGCATGGGGAGAGTGAACTGTGTCCTTCCAGCATTCTTCTGTATGCAGATCACTCTTAGGCTACTTCCACATCTGCATCAGTGCTCCGTTCCGTCAGTTTTTCGTCAGAACGGGACCCGGACTGACGGAAACCATAGGTTTCAGTTTCCGTCACCATTGATTTCAAATAGTCTACTACGCTATTGATTCCGTCAAAACGACGGAACCCTTGCACAACGAAGACTATTGGAATCCATTGGCACCGGGTCTGTCACCTTTGAATTCAATGGTGATGGAAACGGAAACCTATGGTTTCTGTTTGTCAGTCAGGGTCCCGTTCTGATGGAACTTCGGAACGGAGCCCTGACGCAGATGTGAAGGAAGCCTTAGTTATCCAATGGCCTGCATCCATACTATTATCCATACAAAAATAATCTTTGAATGCTTTGCCTTAAATTATTTATTTATTTTTTTTCAGGCGTTCTTCGATGCTCATCCAGCGCCCTCTGCTGAGCGTACAGTGCAACAGTGCTGTGAAAATATCCTACTGAATTCTGCCTGGCTGAAGAGAGATGCAGATGCTATGCATCAGTATCTACTGCTGCGCAAGTCGCCCTCCTCTACAGTGTGATTGCGCACAGTGATTCCCATCCGCCTGCTCTTTCACCGCCCCAACAGGCTAAACCCTAGGCCCCCTGCTATGGGAGGCTATGTACCCGTCCTCCCTTATCCCTCAACACCCTTACCACCCACTGGGAAGCTGGTGCAAAAAAAACGATAAAATGTAAAAAAAAAAAAATACGAAAGCTCCCATCGAATCCAGCTCCGTTCCCAATCCACTCCTTAGGGGTTTTATTAAATTGCTAAGTCGAATCTGTATATATGATAGAAGTAGCATCAAGCTGCTAACTGTGAATCTCCCAGGTGCCCTTTCCATGGATATTCGGAGAGTAGACGGGGGAGAAGAAAGTTTCTGTAGACTCCTGTGAGGTAGAGGTATCAAACACCAGTGTAGAGGGTTATTTTTCAGTAAGCGGGCCGCAACTTGACGAGTTATCACAGTGTGCATTAGCCAAGGCCATTAATGGAAGGTGGCTGGGTATAGACGGAACTTTTTTTTTATTTTTTCTTTATTTTCTGGTGAGGGCTTTTCACTTCATGTTTGGTCCTAAATTACCTCTTGTATCCTCCCACATCAGAAAATTGTACTTGTTTGCTGCCTGTTGTCTGTTCTGACGTTATACCCCTTGTTCTGGAAGGAGTAATTAATGCGGGACTGTGTGCACTCACACTGATCTCCTGCCCACCACCCTGTACTTCTGTGGCCTGGGCCGGTACTGGAGAGTCCTGCATTGTGGAGGTCTGTTTAGTACTGTACTGATCTATACTGTAGACTTCTTTTCCTACCTGTGCTGGAAATATTAAGGTGCAGGCACTGTGCCCATGTTCTTGATGTTTTCTCCCAGCTTTCCGCCCTAATTAATTTCTAGGTTATACCCACATTCTGGGTTTGTGCAGTCTAATGGCATAGTGGCAGGGCCGTGGGCCTTGCTTCTGGGACATGCTTACCGGAGTCTTCTCTTGTGCTATTGTTTTAAAACAAAAAGGAGTAATTAAAAAAAAAAAAATATGTAAAAAAAAGACAAAAAAAAAGTTGGCGTTAATAAAAACAATGTGAGTGTGTAATGAAAGAGTGGTCGTGACTTTCTGTTATCAGTATTTTATTGTCCATGATAAATAGATGCACGTATATTTGTGCATTTTGGCTCGTTCATTTTGATCCTAATTCACTCTCGATATGTATGACTTCGTTGCTGTTACAAATAACACACCACAAATAAACCAATGGTTCAATGAATGCGGAATGAATCAAGAGCCCCCCCCAAAAACAATATCTGGAAGCTGTGACTGCATAGTTTCCTGTACTGTACCTTTTTAATTTGACAATGTGCCAGTTTCACTATCTGATCCAGGTCAAAAAATGGTGGCAGACTGGTAAGTAAAAGTTGTCCTGATTTGTAATACGGCACCCATTGTCTTTGGGGCCAAACTGTACATCCCCCTATGTCTTCAATTTCATAGAGGTTTTTTCTTTTGTATTCATATGGAATCCGACCCAAAAAAGGTGGCTTGTTCCAGCTGTGGGGACTCCATATACCGTGACATAGGCTCTGTGTACACAGCTGTGCACATGTGCCCTTACAATGTTTTTGGCGATTTAAGATGTAAGGGCCTGTTCACATCAGTGTTGGCTTTCCGTTCCGGGGTTCCGTCTGAGGTTTCCGTCGTGGAACCCTGCAACGGAAAGTCAAACGGAAACCACAGCTTCCGTCTGCATCACCATTGATATCAATGGTGATGGAAACCTTGCTAATGGTTTCCGTTTGTCCCCGTTCCAGCAGGTTTCTGTTTTTTTGACTGAATCAATAGCGCAGTCGATTACAGGGTTGCATGAACGGAAAGCGATCAGTGATGTGAACAGGCCCTAAGAAGAACCGTGTGGGGGTCTGGGTGTTGCAGTCGAATGTTTCCTTCTAATGGAAACTGATCCACGTTTTTGGCACAAAACAAATTGACCTTAGGGCGGAAGGTGCTAACAAGAACACTGATATACTGTTCGTCAATGTATTACGGCTAATAGTCTCATGTCCTGGAATAACAGCAAAAATGTCCTGAATCTGATAAGTACAACTTTTGCCACAGAGCGAGGTGCATGGTGCCCAGTGTAGATGGAAATGATTTGAAAGAAGGGGCTAAAAGGAAGTTCATGCTGTACAAAGCAGCTTAAAGGGGTTGTGCCAGCAATAGAAATAACAAATATATAAATTCAATATACATTTTAGAGTAACTTTGGAAAGTATTATTAAAAAAATAAAATAAATTGCCGAAATAGGCAATTATCTGCTTGTAATAGCACCTCTGGTGTTCAAATGTATAGATCTTTGCATGTCATTCTAGTAAAGCTGTGTTAGGTTGGATTCTGAATACACATGACGTCCAGGCTGGATGGTCATGTGTATTCATTATCAGGACACTGTAGTAATGTTAGGGTTTGTGTATGTAGCTGCACATAGTGATATAACTATATCGCTAGTGCAGTGTAAATGAATGGAGAGGAGTGCATGATGCCGATTGGTCAGCGTCATACACTCCTCTGTACAACGCCCACTTGGTCGAAAGTAAAAGTACGCCCACTTGGTCATTAAAGCTCATTAGCATAAACCAAAATCGCTCCGAACGTTGTGAAAAAAGATCGTTTTTTTTTTAAATAAAAAGCATTACTGTCACCTACATTACAGCGCCAATCTCCTTATCCAATCGCATTTATAATATACTGCAATACTTCTGTATTGCAGTGTATTATGCCTGTCTGTGTAAAACAGACAGGCATCTGCTAGGTCATGCCATAGGCCTTCACTACAGGCAGACCTGGGGGCCCCCCCCCCCCCGGCTGCCATAGAAGCCAGACACTTGTAGATCTTATCGCTGGGTGTCGGTGGGATGAGAGGGAGCTGCCTCCCTCCCTCTCTCCAATACAACTCAGATGTGGCGCTTGCTATTGAGTGCCGCATCTGAGGGGTTAAATGGGTGAGATCAATACTGATATCTATCTCGCCCGTTCGAGCAGGGATGCCCTCAGCTACCTCTGGCAGCTGAGATCAGGGAGATTTAACGACTCCCTGCTCTGTTTATTCTGATGCAGCGCCGTAAAAAGGCTATTGCATCGGAATAAAGCCCGTTAGTGGCCGCTGTAAAAACACTAACCCGTTAGTGAACGCCCTATAAAGTTTAAAAATAAAAACGATGTTAAATTAAAAAAATAAATAAATACACATACACCTCTTCCCGATATTTGCCGCATGGGTACGCCATGGAAAGCTATGACTTCCCGCAAATTGCTGTATCCATACGCCAAATGCAGAAGGGGGTTACAGTGTAAAAAAAAAAAAGTTACAAAGTAAAGATGGCTGCTGTTCATAACAGCAGCCATCTTTACACGAGAGCTAGGGGGGTGGCTCACCTGCCCCGCATCAGTGATCGCTACAATTGGCCGGTCAATTCAGACCGGCCAATTGCGGCTTTCGCCAAACACTGTCCACAGGGCACAGTGATTGGTGCTGCCTAGGACAGTACCAATCCCTGCCATGTAGCAATGATGAGTTGGCAGTGATGCCACCCTCCCGATCGTTATGATTGGTCGGTCTGCACCGACCGACCAATCGCAGCCATGGCGGGTGTTTGGAACACCCTCCACTGGCTCTGCCCACCTCATTCTGGTTAGGAACGGTGAGCAGAGCTGGTGTGACCGTCTGTGAAGCCATACATACCGATTCTGAGGCCTTCTGTGCTGCAATCCAGCTGTGACGTCTTCATCCGGCTGCTTCCTGCAGAAGAGTGAATCATCATCATCAGTGCTGCTGCTGATTTATTTTTTTAGCAGCAGCACTTGTTAAACTTTTTCTTAAACTTCTTATCCATGTATCCTTCCCCCCTCTTTCCCTTTTTACGTCCTGCGGCCGCTGAGTCCGGATCAGTGACCGCCATCACTGACAGTCAATTTTTGGCACAGGACTTTTTTTTTGTATTCTTGCACCTCCCTGTGTGCGCGTTGCGGCCCCTGAGTGCTGATCAGTGACCGCCACCGCTGATCAGCATCCGTAGTATTTTTTTTGCCCGCAAGTTTTTTATTTTTTGGCCTTTTTTATTACTCCCCTTCTTTTTTTTTTTTGCGTGCGCCCTGTGGCCACTGAGTGCTGAGTAATAATCCGCCTCAGTGGTAATTTGTTTACACAAGGGTTTTTTTGGGCCTTTTTTTTTATTTTTATAAGACAGTAAAAAAAAAAAAAGTAGCATTAGAGTAGCGGACGTTTACTGACGTCCTGTTTTGTAAAAACAAAATATATAGCAGATGTTATAACTATATATTTTTTTTTATACAGTTTGAATAAATTTACATCTTCTAGTCAACGTCCATTTAGTGACGGAGATTCAGGGTTTTTTTTAACTGAAGTTCGGTCACTAAATTTTAGCAACAGTTAGTATAAATTTATAGCGTTATAGTCCACGTCCGTTTAGTGACAGACATTCAGTTTATTTTAACTGAAATTTGTTCACTAAATTTGTGATAGCGTAGCGACACAGTTATAGCTCAATTTTTTTTACAGTTCTATATGGAACGTTCAATAAATTTCTTTCTCCTACGTTTTTCTTATTCTCTTCTTTTTCTTGTTTCCTAGAAATTTCATATTACACGTGTAAAAGGACAACATACACAACCACCTCTATAAAGAGTATTACACGTTTTGAAGCACTACATACCCCCCCTAATAAAAATGTCCCAATCATCTCAAAGGGTCTACTCAGCTGAGGAGTCATACGCCATCCTGGCCTGTGATACTGAATTGGCCAGCTAGGGAGAAGAGGAAATTGCCCCATTCATCTTGACCGCCTCATCCTCATCCAGTGATGAGGAACCCCTGCAAAGACGCCCCAGGACATCAGCTGAGGCAACCCCCCAAATGAGTGATACCCTGTGGAACCCACCCCCTGATAATTATGAGCCTCACATTCCAGATTTCACAGAGAGCTCAGGAATTTGCTATGAGACTTGTAGGCCTCGCAGAAATTGACTATTTCAAGCTCTTTTTCTCTGAGGATTTTGTTAATTTAATGGCGGCCCACACAAATTTATACGCCCAACAATTTTTAGCCCAAAATCCCACGTCATCATTTGCTAGGTGGACCCCCATAGAGGCTGCGGAGATGATGACATTTTGGGGCCTTGTCCTACATACGGGCCTAGTAAAAAAAAATAAAAAAAGATTAGGCAATACTGGAGTGCGGACATTTTATACAGCACCCCATTATACCGCATGGCAATGACCCGGACACGTTTTGAAATTATTCTGAAATGTTTGCATTATAATGATAATGCACAGTGCCCGCCCCGTGATGACCCCACATATGACCGCCTATTCAAAATCAGACCAGTCATTGATCATTTCTGCACCAAATTTCAAGAAGTGTAAACCCCCGAAAAGAACATAGCAATAGACGAGTCCCTTGTACATTTTAAGGGGAGACTAAAATTCCGCCAATACCTGCCAAGCAAGAGGGCGAGGTATGGAATTAAAATGTACAAGCTGTGCGAGAGCAGCTCAGGGTACACCTACAGGTTTTGGGTTTATGAAGGGAAGGACACCAGGATAGAACCTCCAGAATGCCCCCCTGTCCTGGGAGTTAGTGGAAAAATTGTGTGGGACTTGGTGCACCCACTACTGGACCAGGGTTATCACCTTTATGTGGATAAGTTCTATACCAGCATCCCACTATTTAAATGCCTCTCCACCAGAAGTACTGTAGCATGCGGCACCGTGCGCAAAAATCAGAGAGGCCTCTCTAAAAATCTGATTGGGCAACCCCTAAGAAAAGGAGAAAGCAGGGCACTACACAGCGATAACTTGTTGCTGGTCAAGTATAAGGACAAGAGGGACGTCCTTATGTTGACCACAATACACGGTAGTGGCAGCACCCCTGTCCCTGTCCGAAGTAGCACCACAATGACCCCCAAGCCAGACTGCATCCTCGGCTACAATAAGTACATGGGAGGGGTTGATCTCTCTGATCAAGTACTGAAGCCGTACAGTGCCATGCGTAAAACAAAGGTGTGGTACAAAAAGCTGGCCGTGCACATGGTACAGATGGCATTGTATAACGCTTACGTGCTATACCAATGTCCAGGCCGGATAGGGACATTCCTTCAGTTTCAAGAAGCGGTTATCAAGGCCCTTGTATTTGGGAACCAGGAAGGGGAGGGCCCCAGTACTTCTAGATGCGATGGTCCACGTATTGTACCAGGGCAACACTTTCCTGGCGAAATCCCCTCCACTGGTAAAAAGGGAAGGAGTCAAAAAAAGTGTAAAGTGTGTTACAAAAGGGGGAGAAGACGAGACACCGTTTATCATTGTGAAACCTGCCCCGACAAACCTGCCCTGTGTATAAAGGAGTGCTTCAAAGTTTATCACATATCCATGGATTTTTAATTGAAACATTTCTTTAAATGCTCACTATACCCCTAGATAAATTCCGTCAGGGGTGTAGTTTCCCACATGGAGTCACTCTTGGGGGGTTTCCACTGTTTTGACCACTCAGGGGCTTTGCAAATGTGACATGGCCTCAGCAAACCATTCCAGTTACATTTGAACTCCAAATGGTGTTCTTTCCCTTCTGAGCCCTGCCGTGTGTCCAAACAGCCGTTTATGACCACATGTGGGGTACTGTTTTACTCGGGAGAAGCTGCTCTACAAATGTTGTAGTGCTTTTTCTCCTTTAGTCCTTGTGGGAATGAAAAAAAAGTTTTATTGGGTAAAATTTCGATTTTAATTTTCACGTCCCACTTCCAATAATTTCTGCAAAAAACCTGTGGGGTCAAAATGCTCACTATACCCCTAAATAATTTCCTCAAGGGGTATAGTTTCCAAAATGGGGTCACTTGTGGGGGGGTTTCTACTGTTTTCTACTTTAAAGAGGCTCTGTCACCAGATTTTGCAACCCCTATCTGCTATTGCAGCAGATCGGCGCTGCAATGTAGATTACAGTAACGTTTTTATTTTTAAAAAACAAGCATTTTTGGCCAAGTTATGACCATTTTTGTATTTATGCAAATGAGGCTTGCAAAAGTACAAGTGGGCGTGTTTACAGTAAAAGTCCAAGTGGGCGTGTATTATGTGCGTACATCGGGGCGTTTTTACTACTTTTACTAGCTGGGCGTTAGGAATGGGAGTGTATGATGCTGACGAATCAGCATCATCCACTTCTGTTCGTTAACACCCAGCTTCTGGCAGTGCAGACACACAGCGTGTTCTCGAGAGATCACGCTGTGACGTCACTCACTTCCTGCCCCAAGTCCTGCATCGTGTCGGCCACATCGGCACCAGAGGCTACAGTTGATTCTGCAGCAGCATCAGTGTTTGCAGGTAAGTAGCTACATCGACTTACCTGCAAACGCCGATGCTGCTGCAGAATCATCTGTAGCCTCTGGTGCCGATGTGTCCACGCTTGTCTGACACGATGCAGGACCTGTGAGTGACGTCACAGCGTGATCTCTCGAGAACACGGCTGTGTCTGCACTGCCAGAAGCTGGGCGTTCTGAAGAGCGCCCAGCTAGTAAAAGTAGTAAACACGCCCCGATGTACGCACATAATACACGCCCAGTTGGACTTTTACTTTAAACACGCCCACTTGGACTTTTGCAAGCCTCATTTGCATAAATACAAAAATGGTCATAACTTGGCCAAAAATGCTCGTTTTTTAAAAATAAAAACGTTACTGTAATCTCCATTGCAGCGCCGATCTGCTGCAATAGCAGATAGGGGTTGCAAAATCTGGTGACAGAGCCTCTTTAAGCGCTGAGCCCGGGGAAGTCCTAATATCACTGCCCACATATGGACAGTGATGTCAGGGGATTTTAACTACGGAGTCCCTGGTCAGAGCATATGTAGCGCTCTGACCAAGGACTTCGGGATTGGAAAAGCCTCTGGCGTTACTGTCCATACAGAGACAGTGACTTGCCCAGGACCGTAATCCCCAGGTCGAGTGCTACTTGTTGATATTCCCAGAGTTTCCAGCCCTAGGAAAGCTCCACAAGGTATACGTTTACCTGCAACGGATGCCATACAGAGGCATCCGTCACACATAAGCTCCCATGTAAAAAAAAAATGTACACATGGTATACGTTTCTTTGGGTTTATATGCGGGATCCCTCAGGATGGAATAGCATAGGCTACTATGTTATTCCATCCTCCAAAAAAAAGGTATATTAACGTATACCAGCCCAACGGAGGCCAAAAGGACACTCTTTTGAACTCCGTCGGGCTAATGGAGCCCTATGGACATGTTTAGCGTGTACATAGAGAGCTTTCCCATTATACACGCTAAACGCGGGGCCAAAAAATGATGTGAACAGGGCCTAGATGTGGAGGTCTGTCACGGATGTGTTTGCAGGAATTTCCTTCCCTTGAGCCACTTGTTGACTGAGAAGTAGTGCGCGCTCTCTCTTAACAAAAAGAGGTTTTTCAGCAGCTGCAGCGTCTAGACCTTTTTTCTCATCAATCAGTGGTGGACAGGCATTGTGGTGTGTTCACACTTAGATTATATACGCTGCAGGCGGTAGGCCTGCAGTGTATTACAGTAGTACCATTTGGTGAGAATATTCGGCCAGATTTCGCTGCGCATTCAGGGTCGTGTACGCTGCTGACTTTTCCACAGCGTATACGCCTTGCGTGAACATAATCTAAGGCCTTATTCACACGAACGTTTTTACGTCAGCAAAAAAAACGCCTGCACATGCCAACGTCTGTAATTTCAGCCGTAACGGACGTGTATGTGTGAACATACCCTAAGGAATACTAGAGGTCACTGCTGAGTTCTGTCTACATGCACACATGTATGGAGGTGCTCTGTGGAGAGCTATTGGGTTTTAGTCAGGTTTCCATCATGGCGTCTATCATTTCACCGGACAAAGTAACGCTTCATGTTACACTATTTTGTCCGGGATTTACGGTGGAGACTCCGATGCAGATGTGAACAGAGCCTTGATTTTTAAAACTTCCCTGGTGATTACAGCTGAACATTGGGGGTTCCAGGAGCCATACACGAGGCTGATTGCTGGGGCAGCGCTGGGGTTGTCTTGAGACACCCCCTTTATTACTACACTATCGAAACTTACAGCATTAGGCAAGGGTTACACAGCGTCTTTGGCTGCGACGCAGGTTCCACAACCATAGATCACTATGTTATCAGTGTTGCGCTGGCTGCATCGCAGTGATAAAAGTAAACATGGCTGAGCTGCAACCCGCAGGTTGTGCAACATGACAGTCGCAAGAAATTTTTGGCGTTATTGGCGGCAACCCCTATCCTGATTGACGGCTTCATCCAACATCCTTTCCAGATGCCATTCAGGGGGGGAAGGGTTGCCGCCAAAAATGCAAGACACTTTACAGATGAAAGAACCCCCAGCGGACGTGATTAATTAATGACTTATTAGCATACGACACATAATTTTCTGCTTGGGTTATTCTAGCAAATATTGGGATGTTTAAACTTGTTCTCCAGCACATATTTAGTGTGAAGGCCTTATTCACACAATGCAGTTCTAGTTGTTGTATTTTTTTGCAGATTTTGAAGTAACAACCAAGAGTGGATTAAAGTAAAGTGAGGGGAAGTTTATAGAAAAGAAATGTTTTTATTTTTTTTTAAAACCACTTCTGGTTGTGGCTTCCAAAACTGCACCATAACTGCACTGTGTGAATAAGGCCAGAGAGAAACATCTAAGGCGTGGGGTCCCTTGTTACCCTACAGTTATGCAATTAATGGGGTACACCCTTTAATATAGTGTGACCACTCAGGTCTGTTCTGTGATAATAAAGTGCCTGCCGGGCCCTTGATTGGAAAATGATGCCCCTACCCCATAGAGTATTAAATGGTAGCGTTAAATAATACTCATGTCGCCAACGCATCCGAATGGAGCAGACGCTGGTGATCTCCAGCTGTGCCTGCCTACGCCATTCACTTTGGGGCCTTTTACATCGTTCACAATGATTGCCCAGTGTAAACATGACCAGTGATCGAGCGAAAATGTGCTTGTTAGTCGTTGATCGCATCTTTTACGCTGACATTAAAATCATTTGTCATCGGCACATCGCCTCGTGTACACAGGTAGCCTGTCGCTTGTAATGGAAACTACAGAGAGGGGCGAAATGAACGAGCGCACGAATAATCCTACTTACGAAAAAACCTCACTATTATTCTAACATATAATTCAGGTAGCGAGCGCCGATCGACTGGCGATATCATCGTTACAGGCAATTTATCTGCCGGTGTAAAAAAACCCTAAGGCTCAATGCACACGATGCGTATTACGTGAGGTTTTATCGCGTGTATTTGCGTGTGGCAAATCCGCAGCGTAATACGATACCAGCAAAGTAAAAAAGATTTAAGGAAATTTATCATTTCATGTAATCGCTTCATTTTTTTCAGCACGTAAATTTATTTTAAAATCTGCAGCATGTCGATTTATCTTGCGTTTCCGCTTGTGAATTGTATCTGCCTAGTTTTAAGGAACAACACATCAAAACGTAAAAAAAACGCACCGAAAAACGTTTTTACCTGCGACTTTCCTGCATTTTCATGGAGCCTAGACGTGTCAGCACAACTTCCAACTTCCCCATATTGCCACTAGGGGGAGCGGTAGTCTGAAAGTCAAGGCGAAATCTGTCGCCATAACTACCACGAAATAATGGTAACAACGAATAACCACAAGCGCGATCCGATGGTACAAACAATGTCAGAGCTGGATATAACTATTCAGGCCGTCCTATCATTCCTTTTGTGACACAAAAAAAAAAAGATCTCCCGCAGCTATGAAGACCTCGATTACCAGTTTCATTTCGTTCATAGGGCGCATTTAGATGAAACTTTTTTGGGCGCAAGTTTTGATGCGTTTTTTTTCTACCGCGCGGCCAAAAACGTCTCATCTAAATGCACCCTTGCTCCCCACCATGCAGTACCTCCATGTCACGTGGCCCTGCTTGGCTCCACCCTCAGCCGCCTGCGAAACCCCGCCTCTCCCGACCCACAATCCTTAGCAGCAATGACTAGCGCCGCAGCGTGCTCGTCACCAATCAGCAAGCCGTGCGTAGAGGGAGATCCGGCTGATATCAGTGCGCGATCAAGCTCCACCCCTCTTACACTGCGCGCCTGAATCCCTCCGCGCCACGCTCCCTCCCTCCGGCAGACCGCCCGGCACCGCCCGAGCTGTGACCCGGTACCGCCCGTATGGAGCTCATCGCTATCCTCGAGAAGACCGTATCTCCCGGTGAGTGTGAGGGTGCTGTTATTGTCGGCTTGAAAAACGAGTAGCAATCACTTAGGTGTAATGGCCCATAGGGTGGGATAGCCGGGTGTGACAGCAGTTAGGGCCTGGGTTTCGGAATAGGGTCTTATTCTGTCTTGCTCCCTGTCTCCCGCAGACCGCAATGAGTTGGAGGCGGCGCAGAAGTTCCTGGAGCAGGCGGCCATCGAGGACCAGGTAAAAAAAAAAAAAGACAAATGCCGGGGACTATGTGCGAGCCTGCACATGTAGTATTGGGACGTGTTGTGGCTGAGCTCTAGCGTAGTGTTTCCTGTGGTACAGTTGGCAATGCTCGGTCGCGGTGAGCGGTTGCCGGTTACGTTATGCTAGGAAAGGGCCGTGCTTAGGCCTCTTCTCCAACCGCCAATACATGCGCAGCCTAACATGCCCGCCACAAGCGAACATCCAATGAGGTAGCTAGGAGAGAGAGCCGGGTGGCGGCTGTCCAATAGGAAGGCGAGGCTGAGGGAGCGGCGCAGGGGGCGTTGGCCTAGCACGTTGGGTTGACTAGCGGCCTAGTGCCGGGAACTAAAGCGCATGTGGGGACGGTTCTATGATGGGGGTCACTGTGTGTGAACGGCACTTATAGCTTCAGTGCAGAGGGACGTCTCTCGTCAGGTCGTGCAGTGTGAGGTTCTGGTCCAGTACTCTGCAGCTCTTCACATGTCCAGTCAGACCATGTTGGGAGTTGTAGTTTCATAAGATCTACAGCCTCAGGTTGCTCACTACTGTCAGGTGGAACATTAACCAATGTCCGTTTTTGTTTTTTTACAGCTGTTTTGTGAATATTTGCCTTTAAAGGGGTTCTCCATGGTTCCCTGTCTGGCCTATTGCAGTAGTATTAGGGCCACTTAAGCTTATTTCCTTCTAGTGACCGAGCTGTGCACTGGCTGGGAACCACAGTGTCTGGTTGTTGCAGGAAATGCCAGTCAATGCCACAGGGTTCCTGGCACTTCCAGATATGAACTCGAGGAAGATATTAATCGTGTCGTCCAAATAAATCTTGTATACTTTGTTCGTGGTCTTGGCAGCACTTCTTGGAAACAGTGATTATTTTATTATTGGCAGTCTGCGTGATGTTTTACATGGAGTAACTTCTCTTAAAGTGGAGCCACCCACATATGACACTACCAGGTTCAGTTACCAGCTTGATAGCAGCAGCGGCTGTGGTTCTGTGACCGTGTGACATCACTTCTTGTCCTGTGCCCTTGTAGGCTCCTTGTTATCATGGGGGCTTGACCTGGATCCTAATCTGCTTGAACGTCCCTCCATACATTTTCATATCTGCCACTGTTTAGGCTAGTTATGATGTGGACAGTGATGTCCGTGGTGAAGTGGATTTGCTGAACTGAGAAGTTTTGTGACAAGGAGAGAAGATGATGCAGGATTTTGGCCAATATTAAGCACTTATATCCCATTCGTCATTTAAGCGACCACTATATAACACTCTTGGTAACTCTTAAAACAGTAGGATTGATTAAGAGCGATCTTCGGCAGCCCCATAGAAAAGAATGGAGTGGTGACCGAGCTTACCAGGAATAGCAAGATTAGGCTTTGTTCACATTTGCTGGGTTTCGTCAGACCTTTCCGCCAGGGTAGCCGCAAGCCATGGCTTCCCATTTTCATTAACATTTATTTCAATGGTAACGCTTCTGTTGCTAATAGTTTCCGTTTGTCTCGGTTCCGTGACGTTTTCTTTTTTTTTTTTTTTGCGCAGATTCAATAGCGTAGTCGAAAACCTTATGGAACAGACAAACGGAAACCATTAGCACTGGAAGCATTACCATTGAATTTAATGGTAGTGCAAACTGAAAGCTATGGTTTCCATTTGAGTTCCCCTAACGGAACCCTGACTCAGATGTGTACTAAGCCTGTTCTAGTGATCCGTGGGGGTCCCAGTGGCCTGACCTCCACCGATCACTTATCAACGATCCTGTGGATAGGTGATTGATCCTCTACTAGGCCACAGGAAATGAAGGCAGCCAGAAAATGCCACAGATGCTGAAAAATGTAAATAATTACTACACTTTCACGAAATTTTTGATGTCATAGAGACATATCAAAATTTTGGCTCTGTGGGGTCCTGGTGCTCGGACCGCCACCATTGCTGAAATGAAGGTGCAGAACGCTCAGCTGAGCACTGATCCGCGCTCATCGTCCTGCTGAAGACTAGATTATACACATTTTATGTGAGCCGTCTTCAGCCTGACAGGGAGCGCTGATCACAGCCAAAGAAGTGTTTGCTGTATACCAGAAAATTCAGCTTGAAGCCAATTAGTGGGGGTATCCACAACAAGACCCCACAGATCCAAACTTTTTGATGTCTCTGACACTTTATTAAAAGCTTGAAAATGTAGATGCGCTTTAAGTTACTACCATTTATAAAGTTATGGACTATCCCTAGGATATGCTATTACTTTATGATCCGTGTGGGGTCTGACCTCAGGGACCCCATCAACCTTGAGTGAAGGAGTCAGAGCTAATTTAGCGCTATGTCCCCTTTTTTAAGTTTTCCCGTACACATTAAAAGGACATGCTCAGGGCTTTTTTGGACACATCTTGAGATGGGAGGCTGTCCTAGTCAGGTGAGTAAGGGACATGGAGTGATAGAGAGAATTTGGCACGTTTCATGTATGGACATTGGAAAGAATTTAGCACGATGAGATTCTTTTCCCATTCGTCTCTTATGTTTTCCGGTTTCAGCTGTTTAATAGTAATACGTTTAAAGGGGTTGTCCCACAATACACATGTATCTCCTATCCACAGGATAGGAGATACATGTGTGATCGCTGGGGCTCCAACCACTGGTCCTCCGAAGTGCTCCATGAGAAGCATGGGAACTCCGGGGTCTGCCTGGCTTTTGTGTCCGGCAGCTCCATAGAAATGAAAGTAGCCTCGGTTGCGTTCGTGCGCATGCGTGACCGGCGCTCAATTCATTTCTATGGAGCTTCCAGACACAGACCCCGGAGGTCCCATGCTTCTCATGGAGCACTTCGGGGGACCAGTGGTCGGACCCCCAGCAATCACACATGCTTTGGGCTATTACTTTTTGCTACCACCATCAATGGGAAAGGGGTGCTGTAGTCTGTGACCTGTCTAGTTCCGAGGTGCCAGCAGTCATTGCATACAATAGATTGCTAATACTGTCTGGCAAAAGAATGCAGATAGTTTTTATGCCAAAGTTGAAATCCCTGCAGCAGTAATACTATAATTACATTCTGGACTTGCACCTTGCAGCGTTACTGCAGTGCACACTTTGGCCCAGTTCACATTTTATGGATTTCACTACGTACTTCTATGACCAATTCTGCATCCATGTGCAGATGTGGTGGAAAAAGTGACGTGTCCCTTATTGACGCGGACTTCTACACTTGGGTTAGTTGCACATTGAACTTCATCTGCAACAGAAATTTAGACTAGCTGCGGGTCCTGCACAATGGCAAATCTGACATGTCTGAACAAAACTTTTAAAGGGGTTGTCTGGGCACAGGGTGGTGTTTCATACTGATGACCTATCCACATAACAGGTCATGAGTATATGATCGGAGAGGGTCCAACAGCCAATAGGCTTTTACAGCTGCCTCTGGGCAACGGAAGTAATGCAGGGGTCTATGCCAAAGCACAAGGCTCCATACCCTGTTTAGTGGCCGTGCTGAGTTAGTGCAGCTCTGCTCCTATTCAAGTGAATGTGAGCAGAGCTGCAATGTTGGAACTGTGGATAGGTAATCAGTATGAAAAACTACCCCGTGCCCAGGCAACCCCTTTAAAAGTAATAGGATCTTTGTGGCTCTATGGGACAAAAAATTTAGGAAGCAGGTCAGTGTAGTGTTAATTCTTGGCTTATACATGTGTCTGTGTATATCTGTATATTGTTGCTGTTTGATTCACTCCTTTTGATAAATAAGACTCACAAAGTTCTTACGTTTTTTTTTGTTTTTTTTTTTGTACAGGCAACCTTCCTGTTGGAGCTCTCCAAAGTCCTTGCAAATCCTGGAAACAGTCAAGTGGCTAGAGTTGCATCTGGTTTGCAGATTAAAAACTCATTGACCTCAAAAGATCCAGATGTGAAGACCCAGTACCAACAACGCTGGCTAGCAATTGACTCTAACATCCGTAGGGAAATAAAAGCTTTGGTAAGTCAGGTGTTTGAGGTGTTCGTTTTTGGGTGTTTTTCAGAGACTAACTAAAGCTACAAAAATCTACTTTTATCTTGTATCTCCTCTCAGGTGCTGCGGACACTGGGCACAGAGAGCTACAGGCCCAGTTCAGCATCACAGTGCGTGGCAGGGATAGCATGTGCGGAAATAACAGTCAATCAATGGCCTCAGCTCATTCCACAGCTTGTTGCCAATGTTACAGATCCAAACAGCACAGAACACATGAAAGAATCTACGCTGGAAGCCATAGGGTACATCTGCCAGGACATCGTAAGTAATCTTTACCGGTGATTGAAGTGTTTTTCTTAAAGCGTGTATTTATTTCATAGCGTTTATATAGCTGTAATCTACAGAAGTTACATTTCTTTGTGAATACGTTGCTTCAATTTTCTTAAACTCATGCTGTTATGATTCAGAACTGTATTCACAATTACTGTCAACACTCCTATTGTCACACGCCTCAAGCAGCTTAGCTGAGCTCCTAGAATACACTAGGAGGGTATTCCAAAAGTAAAGACTACACTTCCCAGTATGCAGACTTTAAGTGAGTAGGAATGCTGGGAGATGTAAGATCCATCAGTAACAGCTTACCTGCATATAGATTAAATAAAAAAACTACAAGTACCCCAAAACAATGTATTTTATTTAACCCTTTCCCGTCGCTTATACCTATTTGCCTTGAGTGGGTACCATTGCCGCCGGGTCTCTGCTGTGTTGCGCAGCAGACACCCAGCAGCAATGCTTGCGATCAGAAAAATTTCTGATCGCAAGATTTAACCCCTCAGATGCCAGTGTCAATCTGAGGGGTTTTTACTGCCCTTTTGCTTTGGGGCAGGTCACCAGCTCCTGCCGGTGTACTCCTATAGCAGCTGGGAGCCCTGTGAACACTCCCAGCCCTGTTATAGGAAAGATTGCTATTGAGACCTGCCCGTGGCAGGTCTCAATAGCAATGAACTAATTGTGCCATAATCAAACCCCCCCCCCCCCCCAACACTTCCTAGATCACACATTCGGTTTCCCCATGTCCAAAAGTGCCCGAACTATAAAAATATTTATCCAATACAGTTAACATCGTAGCGGGAAAAGTCAAAATGGCCGAATCAGTTTTTGTTTTTTTTGCCACTTCAACCCCCACAAAAAAATGTAATAAAACATGATTGAAATGCCAGACATGCCCCCATATGGTATTAATATACGTTTTTCCAAGTACAAAGACGCCTTATACAGCTCTGTACACAGAAATATAAGTTATGGGGGTCACAATATGGCGATGCAAAAAAATGTTGGTTTCTTTCAAACTTTTTTTTAAATTTTTTAAAAGGAACTAAAACATAACAAAAGCTATATAAATTTGGTATCACGGTGATCGTACTGAGCCGCAGAATAAAGGTAATGCGTCATTTTCACCCTAAATTAAAAACCATAAATTAAAAAACAGTAGTGGAACTGCTGTTTTTTCAAATTCTAACCCATTCTGAACTTTTTTTTTTTTTCATGTTTCCCATTACACATTATAATGGTATCATCAAAAAGTACAAACTGTCCCATAAAAATTAAGCCGCCATATGGCTGTCAACTAAAAGTTATGTTTTGCCTTTTTTGAAGTTGGGGTGGGAAAAACAAAAGCACAAAAGAAAACTAGTCTGGTCCTGAAAGGGTTAATTGACATCTGAAATAGTTGTTCATGACTCAGACTAATAACCTACTTTGCTGGGCTGACAGATTGTAACAAAATTGTTAGCTACAGGGAGCCCACACATCCCGTTCCTAGTAGTATTGCTGACTGGTCTGTTAACAGGATCTCTGCTGAATATTCACTCAATAAACTCCTCCGCCTGGCTGTGGAGGGAAGCTAGTGCACCCTGTTAAGTATTGAGACTTGTACTGTAATGCATGTTAATTCTTCATGATTCTCCCCATTGTTCTTCTAGGACCCAGAACAACTGCAACACAAATGCAATGAAATCCTGACTGCTATAATCCAGGGTATGAGAAAAGAGGAGCCAAGCAACAATGTTCGGCTAGCAGCCACTAATGCTCTGCTCAACTCTCTGGAGTTCACCAAATCTAACTTTGATAAAGAGGTTTGTCTGTTTTTATATATGAATGCTATCTGTGATGTCGGTATATACCCTTTACCTATTGCCAGCTGGATTATACCCAGCTGGACTTGGTGCTATGGCATAAAAAAACCATAAAGAAAGTGTGGAATTGCTGAACTAGCAGCATCTGGTCCCTCTGCTTCAACCAGCTATTGTTAGAACAGAGCTGGTCTGATGGTTAACTCTGCTGACTTAGGAGGTGACTTCTGCAGTCGGTGAGAGGCGCAGAACAGACTGACACATTTAGTTCTTTAGACTTGTAATGTACATTCTAAAGAAGCGACAATCGCATGTTTAAGCTGTAGCCCCAGTCTTCGGGTATGTTCACACGCTTAACCAAAAACGTCTGACAATATGGAGCTGGTTTCAAGGGAAAACAGCTCCATGATTTTCAGAAGTTTTTTTTAGCAACTCGTGTTTTCGTGGCGTTTTTTACAGCCGTTTTTTACATGCACTTTTTCACAGCCGTTTTTCAAATGGCCGCTTAAAAAAACGGCCCGTCGGAACAGAATGCTGTTTTTCCCATTGAAATCAATGGGCAGATGTTTGGAGGCGTTCTGTTCTGCTGCCGGTTACGGGCCGAAAAACAGCCAAAAATGAGCAGTGTGAACATACCCTAATTGTAAAAAAAAACCACTATTCCAAGGCCTCTGTTTGCTTGATGTCTGCACTCAATGTTTTTTGTTTATAGCAATTAAATATTCATTCTTTTCTCACCTCTAGTCGGAAAGACATTATATTATGCAAGTGGTCTGTGAAGCAACACAGTGTCCTGATACCAGGGTGAGATCACATTTTATTTTTATTTTTAAAAATGGAAATTGCCACTAACATCACTACATTAATTATTTTATATATTTTTTTTTACACTACATTTTGTAGGTGCGGGTAGCTGCTCTACAAAACCTGGTGAAGATCATGTCCCTTTATTACCAGTATATGGAAACCTACATGGGTCCTGCACTTTTTGCTGTGAGTCTTGTGATGACCAGGCCTGCTCTAGTTTAACATAAAAGCGCTTTGACACAGATTTTGTGTTGCAGATCACGGTGGAGGCAATGAAGAATGAAATAGATGAAGTTGCTCTGCAGGGAATAGAATTCTGGTCTAATGTCTGTGATGAGGAGATGGACCTGGCAATTGAAGCAACTGAGGTAACAGAATCTGAATTACCACTCTTATTCACTCCTCCTGGATCTGAGCTGGGCTTACTGAGACTTTATTATATAAAAATAGGAGACTATAATAGGGTCCTGTAGTTTAAGGCTGTGGCTACACCCTCCACAGTAATGGTCCATAGGAATACTAGGATGTAGGAGACTTGCCCAAGACAAAATAATATATACACGTGGAGCAACAGATGCTATTAAGCAGCTAGAATAGTGATCTTGGATATGATTGCAGTTACGCAATGTCACCTGGTTATGGGAAGATCTCGCTATCCAAATTCAGAGCAGGTGCGCAAGTTAAGTATTGACTAAAATAGGACAGTTGCTTGTTTTTGCAACTGCCCTTCTAAGGCCCTGTTAAGTTTTTCACTGAAACGGCTCCGCAAAAAACGGCCGAAAATGCCTCATTGATTTCAATGGGAGGCGGTTTTTTACCGCGAGTGGAAAAACCATCTCGCGGTAAAAAAAAGCGACATGACCGGTCGTGAGTCCGTTTCCGCCTCCAAAACCCCATTTCAATCAGTGGGAGACGGGGAAAAAAAAACGCCTCGAGTGTTCTGACACATTTTTGTCAAACCACTGTGCAAAAAAACACCTGGAGCAGATTTTGCAGGAGGAATTTTCCTCCTTTTAAAAAACTGTGTGAACTAGCCCTTAGCGTTGGATGTATTATTTTGAGAGCTCATTAAATAAGCTTCTTTTGGTCATACTTGTTTCTATGTCTGAAGATGACAAGCTCATGCACCACACATAAAAGATCGTGTTGATTATGATGCTCTGAAGGCTGAAACTTAGGGTTTTGACCAAATTAGGCATAATTCATCTTTCTATATCATATAGACAGCTAGATATATCATATTTTGGAACTGATTGTATTAAACCTTTTTAGGCTGCTGAACAGGGGACACCACCAGAACACACCAGCAAGTTCTATGCTAAGGGGGCTCTACAGTACCTTGTTCCTATACTGACACAGACGTTGACCAAACAGGTGAATATGTCTTTCCTATTTTGGAACCGATTTAACAGCAATTAACAAATTCTTGCCTTGCATTATTAGTCTTTATCAAACTTTGGGTTTATGCCTCCTAAAACTTCTACCACATAAAACTTTTCTCAATACTGCTAGGGTTTGTATCTTATCAGTATCCAACTACCTGATCTTTGCTACTAGGATGAGAATGACGACGACGATGACTGGGACCCCTGTAAGGCTGCTGGGGTATGCCTTATGCTCCTTGCTACCTGCTGTGAAGATGACATTGTTCCCCATGTGCTGCCATTCATCAAAGAACACATTAAGAACCCAGATTGGCGCTACAGGGATGCAGCCGTCATGGCATTTGGCAGTATACTCGAAGGTCCAGAAGCTTGCCAGCTAAAGCCACTAGTCATCCAGGTTAGTGCTTTCTTACATTGTTTTTTTTTTTAAATGTAACCTTTACTGTCTCAGGATGACCAGTTCATGCACCACACAGAATAAACTGTGTTGATTATGAATCTCTGAAGACATTTGAGCATCAGATTACTATTAAGTCTGAACCCTAATAGTTGAGCAGTATGTATCATGCCACAGAGATTCTGCAGTTATAAAGTGTTTATTGTACTACTTGTGAAAGAAATTGATTTGACACTGCTTGTTAACGGAGGGTTTAACATTTGGAGATTACTTGTTTTGGTCGATACTTTCTGTTTAGTAAAAGGCAAACAAAGTTTTTTGTAAGTTGGGTATGTTCAGAGAAATACCTAAGTGAATATTCGCCCTTTTCTTGAGTGACTTGGCTTCTAGATGTAAATCTGGTGAGAACTAACATCGCATTTTACCTTTTTATATATCCAAAATTCGCCGAATTTTGTTTGCAAGATCTGTTTCTTCCTTCATTGAATTTTGTGTCTGCTTTATCCTAGGCAATGCCCACACTCATTGAGCTGATGAAGGATCCCAATGTTGTGGTTAGGGACACTACTGCTTGGACTGTAGGAAGGATATGTGAGCTTCTGCCAGAGGCAGCCATCAATGATGTCTACCTTGTTCCACTACTGCAATGCCTCATAGAGGGCCTAGGGGCTGAGCCACGAGTGGCTACAAATGTTTGCTGGGTAAGTAATTAGTCCGGATGTTTGTGAAATCCAATTGTATAATATGGAAGGTTTCTTCCATGGCACTGGTTAACAGTAGAGTTATAAAGTCTGCTTGCTTTTAGGCTTTCTCCAGTTTGGCTGAGGCTGCGTATGAAGCAGCAGATGTAACTGATGACCAGGAGGAGCCAGCCTCATATTGCTTGTCTAGCTCCTTCGAGGTGATTGTACAGAAACTGCTCGAAACGACTGACAGGTGAGCAGTGCATTCAATCAATCACTTCCACTTCCCTGGAGTTTTGACTGACTTTCAATGAGCTGGAAGTGTTAGTTATAATTAAAGGATAACTCAATAAGCTACTTTATCAAAGCCGTATTTCCGTCTCAGACGCTTATGGTATATCCACATGCCATAAATGTCAGATAGGAATACCCCAAGGTAGAATTTGTAAAAATCCAATCTTTTCAATGAGACTGGTACCAAGGGTGATAACATTAATAGCTTGTCTTTCACTTATAAGGACTGTACCAGAATCAACAATTATCACCTATCTAGGGGATAACTGTCTGATTGCTGAGACCCCCAACAATAGCCAATATGTGTCTCAGGCCCCCTTCTCTACATTGCTCAATCGCAGTGAGGAGGACATTGAATGAAGTAGTGATCAAGCACGTGGGCTGCTTAATGTCTCGGGATGACGGCACAGTGGGTGGCGGTTTCCGTCAGTTTAATAGACCTTGATTGGTGTATTGGTCACATGCTGGACCGCTGCTCCATTCAAGCTCCTCACTGCGGGAAGGGCAGTAAGGGAGAATGGAGGGGGGGGGGTCGGGACCCCCTATTCATGTGATCGGTATGGCCCCCAGCGATTAGACATCATTACTTATACTGTGGTGATTGTCTATTTTGATACAACACTTTTAAAGCATGTCTGCACTTGGGGAGAAACAAAATATAGCTTTTATGTCTTATAGAAGGTAACTTTGCCTTCTGGCTCTGTGCAGACGTCCAGCTGGAGGCTAATGCCTTAAAAATTTGCATAGGCCCTCAACATTTAAGACTCTTGGCATTTCAATGTAGAAACAGTTTCCTCGTCTCAGGATGACTTGTTCATGCACCACGCAGATTTAACACTGTGTTGATTATGAATTTCTGAAGACCTCTTAAATATTTTATTTTAAGTCAGCAACAGTGTTGTAGGTTGATATTGGCAATTGAGTAGTCTGATTTTCCTCCTACTCAGACCTGATGGACACCAGAACAACCTACGGAGCTCTGCCTACGAAGCCCTAATGGAGATAGTAAAGAACAGTGCTAAGGACTGCTACCCTGCTGTGCAGAAAACTACTCTAGTAATTATGGAGCGGCTGCAGCAAGTTCTTCAGATGGAGGTAGGAGTGGGAGCATCTGCTGCGTGACACATACATTTTTGGAGGCAGGATGATGTTCTTATGCATTCCACCTAATTTCTTTCTACAGTCCCACATACAGAGCACGTCAGACAGGATACAGTTTAATGATTTGCAGTCCCTTCTCTGTGCTACACTCCAGGTAAGTGTCCCTTATTATACTTGTGTCTTGTTCAGCCCAAAGCTTTGCAGATAAGCACAAGGGGAATAGTGTCTGAGGATGACTAGTTCATGCACCACGCAGATCTTGCTGTGTTGATTATGACGTTCTGAAGACATATCTAGTTTCTTTATGTATTTGTAATTCAAATCTTTTATGCCTCCATTCAGACCAATATTTTCAGTATTACCTTAAAGGGGTTATGTGGGGACAAAAAAATGACCCAGCTGTACTCCATGTACAAGTAGGAGCAGTAATACAGCCGGGGTTGTGAGCCGGGGACTAACAGTCGTATCGTCATCAAAGGCGGCTGTGCAACTGGACATCCAGTCCCCCAGCAGCACTATGAAAATCTGTTAAAATCTCAATCGGTGCGATGGGGAACCAGAATGTATATTGGCAGTACTCACAGTGCAGGAGAAGTACACGGCTAATTTTTTAATGCTTAACGTGTGAACTGCATAGAGTAGACATGCTTATTTTATTGACTAGATTTAAACTTTTGCATATTATAAGTACATTTCAATACCTTTGTAAACCTCAGTACACCTCACATAAGAGGTGTAAACCTGGATGCCATACAGACCAGATCTGAAGCTGCGCACTCCTTACCTTTCAGCTGAATGGCTGGTTAGGCCTAATATAACTAAGCCTGAGGCCCTGTTCACACTGTGTATTTATTGTGCATGCCAAAATACACGTAACAAATAATGCTTGATTAAACTTCTCATTGAAAGCACCCTGTTAGTACATACAACGCGTGTTTTTTTTCCTTTTTTTTTGCTTTACCAAAGCGGTTTGAAAAAAAAACGTGTCGCATAAAAAAGCTTCAGGTCCATTATTTGGCGAGTAAAACGTGCCAAATGTGCCCATAGTCAATGGAGTACAAACTAGGGGTAGGGCCAAATTTGCAGCAAGTACACGGTTTACACTTATTTTTTTTGCGCCGTGTGAATATGCCCTTACACTGCACCACCAGGCTGGTTTTTCAATTGGGAGGAAAGCTAAACAAGCGCTTTTGGCAGGCATGTGTTAGGTACATTATGAAATGGCGAGTCCATAAAACTGGTAGTCTGTCTTGTGTACTAGATTTCTATCTTTTTCCTCATTCAAGAACGTACTTCGCAAAGTGCAACCCCAAGATGCCCTACAGATATCTGATGTGGTCATGGCCTCTCTGCTGCGCATGTTCCAGAGCACGGCAGGTTCAGGTGGTGTACAGGAAGATGCCCTAATGGCTGTGAGTGCTTTAGTTGAAGGTGAGTGGCAGATGAGATTGAAGTTCTGTCTTGTAGAGAACTGAGCCGCACTCCATCTTTCTGCGGTTATTTGGGGTAACGCTGATGGTTTTTATTTCCATACATTGTGATGAGCCCGGGACCACTGTCTGAGGATGACTACTTCATGCACCTCACAGAATTTGCGGTGTTGATTATGACTCTCTGATCTTTTATTTGTGAAATTTGCCCTAAATTCTCTTTTCCTGTTTTCTCATGTTTTTTGTTGTCTTTATATATAATTGCAGTTCTAGGAGCGGAGTTTTTGAAATACATGGATGCATTTAAACCTTTCCTTGGCATTGGACTCAAGAACTATGCAGAGTATCAGGTGAGATCATTTATCTTCCTATGTCGCTGCAATTCTAGCTTTACCCAGCTGCCATGGTAATGCTTCCAATATTGAGAATAATCAATCTTGACTGTATCCAAAAAGAAACCCTTAGTCAAGTTCCCCACTAGCCATACAGGCTCTATTTCAAACTTGCTTTAAATTCGGGCCTACCCCCACTTTGATACAACTTTTAGGCTATTTTTCTTACTATGGTGTGTTATTCCCTATTAAAGGTAATGTAGGATTCCAAAACTTGACGTTCTAGCCGTAGGATAGGCCATCAAATAGATCTTTAGAGGTTCGACTCTAGGCACCCCTTGCCAATCAGCTGTTGTAAGTGGCAGCATCGCTCTGATTACATTGGGGTTCTAGGCTATTTGTATTTGCCGTTACTTCCATAGCGGCTGTGCATGGTATTGCAGAGTTGTTCCATTTAAGTAGGACATGTTTGATTTACTTCAGTTGCAGATTCTGCATAAAAAATCAGCTGCTTGTGAGAACATCCTAAGGGATAAACCTTAAATATAAATGCATGTAAAAGCCACTGCAAATGCTGATATACTATAGATTTTGGTGTTTTATATTACAAAAATGCATGTCAAATGTGGTTCTTCAGGGTTTCAGCTGTCTTGTAGTTCTTGTTCGCAGCATATTCTGCACCATAGGTTGCTGCGTTATCTTGATGATCAGTTTTAAGCTCACCCTGTACTTTCATATACATCTTGCTGTATTTTGTGCAGTCACTCATTGACAGAAGCTCATGGCTTATTACTCTCCTGATGTAGGTTTGCCTGGCCGCTGTTGGACTTGTAGGGGACCTTTGCCGAGCTCTCCTAACAAATATTTTGCCGTTCTGTGATGAGATGATGCAACTTTTGTTGGAGAACCTTGGGGTAAAGAATACACTTCTACTTTAAGCAATGCTGTAAGATACAGAAGACCTGGTTGTCTCTGATTTGAGTCCTACAGTCTTCAACTTTTGTCTTCCAGAATGAGAATGTTCACCGCTCAGTAAAACCTCAAATCCTTTCTGTGTTTGGAGATATAGCTCTGGCAATTGGAGGAGAGTTCAAGAAATACTTGGAAGTGGTACTGAACACTCTGCAGCAAGCCTCTCAGGCTCAGGTGGACAAGGTAAGTAGGTGGCTTTTTTTTCTCTTCACCTGTAAGTACAATAGAAAATAGAAGCATCTGTGGCTTACGTCTCTATTTTTGTTTTAGACAGATTATGATATGGTAGATTACCTCAATGACCTGCGTGAAGGCTGCCTGGAGGCATACACAGGCATTATCCAGGGTCTTAAAGGAGACCAAGAGAATGTTCACCGTGAGTAGAACCATGCAGACACTTTTTGTGGACTTGAGAGATTTAATTGTATTCCGAGGGCGGAAAGTCCTCTGAGCGGCCGCCCTGTAAGACATTGTTTTGCCTGTATCAGCCACTGCAGGGGATATACCTGCCTGGCTGTGACTTTCCCCAGGAAAAAAAAAATCTGCTGTGCGCCGGGTGCGGTAACTGGGAAGATCAGCTGATTGCCACAGAGGCAACATTCTGAGTGCGGTTGTCCCTGAGACAACCTGTTTTAGGATATGAACACACACGATGGATACGCTGCGTTTCTTTCCTGGAAGTCGCAGGTTTTTGAGCGGCATGTCGGCTGCAGAAATCATGCAGGGATAAAAAAGTGTTTACATTGGCTGGAGTCATGGCAACGCATCCCTCTTCTGAGCATAGCCCGGCCTCCTGGGATGACGCTGTAGTCCATTTGACTGCTGCAGCAGTCACATTTGATGAAACTGCATCCCAGGAGGCCGGGCTATGCTCAGAACAGATGGTGTTGTCGATTAGGACTGGCCAGGGACAAGTAGAATTGTTTTTTAAATTGGCTATTCTTTTTCTCACTTGTGATTTTTGCGGCAGAATTACAGCCTTTCCGCTGCAAAAGTCGAAACACGTAGATCTTTGTTACAGGTTTTACCTCCCCGTTGAATTCAATGGGGATAGCCTACAAAACCGAAGAGCAGCAATTCTGCACGATAGATTCACATCTTGCGGGTTAAACTGCGTTGCAGGTCCATTTTATGAACTTTTTTGGTTTTATTTATTTCTATTTTTTCCGCTGTGGATGAGATTTGTCAAATCTCATCCACACTGCTGGTATTGTACTACGCTGTGATTTTTCTGCCATGAAATCCAGTGTGAAAAATCCAGTGTTTACGCCTAGTGCGTTCCTACCCTTAAGCTGGACCTTGCTAAAGAGTTCTCTGGCTTTCTCGTGTGATCTTAGGAGTGGCAGTCACATAACAGGATGTCCATGGAGAGTAAGGCTCCGTTCACATCCGCATTATGTTTCCACTGCTCCCAATGGGAAGAATCATGTAGCCTACTGCAATAACCACCCGGTTTGGATCCTGTTATGCCAGTGGGTGAAAAGGAACCTCTACTATGTCAACCCCAGACCAAAAAATCAATATACAAAATGTCACTAAATAACATGCTTTTCGCCGATATTTAATATATATATAATTTTTATTTTTTTTAAACCGCATGAAAAAGTGAAACTTTTTTTTTTCTTCATGCAGTTAGAAAGCCAGACTAATGCAGTGTGAAGGAGCAAGAGTTGTAGATGTAACTTTTTCTAATACATGTTAGTGTATTTAGTGTTAAGTAATTGGGTGGAAAATTTACTGCAACAATCCTCTTCTCTGAATAGCTGATGTAATGCTGGTGCAGCCACGTGTGGAGTTCATCCTATCGTTTATTGATCACATTGCTGGAGATGAGGATCATACAGACAAGGTGGTGGCTTGCGGTGCAGGACTTATTGGGTGAGTATGGGACTGATGTGTGTAATTGACATACATGCCATGCAACTTCCAAGTATAGCCTGTATCATTCTATTCACTTAAACCGAAGGTCAATCTAAAGTTAACCGTGGAATTTACCATTAAAGGGGTTTGCCCATGAGACATTTGACATTTCCACAGGATCTGTCAGATGCGGGTCCCACCTCTGGGACCTGCACCTAACTCTAGAACGGGGCCCCCTAAAACCTGTTCTAGCTTTGTCTAACGTTGCTTACTCCCAGCCACGTCCTGGTTATATGGTCGAGAGTTACGGAAGCAGCGTAGTTCGCTGAACTACGCGGTTTCCGTAACTCCCATAGTAGTGAATGGCAGTTATGGAAGCGGCGTAGCATGCGAGCTACTGTTTCCGTAACGATTATTCCGTTCTATGGGAGTTACGGAAACAGCGTAGCTCAACTAGCCAGAATAAGGGAGGGGGGATTGTGTGAGGACACTAAAGTGTGTGTCTACCCCAAATTTGTAGCGTAAATCATTGAGGTTGCTTTACCACAGTGACCATGCTGCAACTATGCGGTTTCCGTAACTCCCATAGAAGTGAATGGCAGAACGGAAGCAGCGTAGCATGCGAGCTAAGCGTTTTCCGTAACCACTATTCAATTCTATGGGACAGATCTGCCTTAAAGAGGCTCTGTCACCAGATTTTGCAACCCCTATCTGCTATTGCAGCAGATCGGCGCTGCAATGTAGATTACAGTAACTTTTTTATTTTTAAAAACCGAGCATTTTTGGCCAAGTTATGACCATTTTTGTATTTATGCAAATGAGGCTTGCAAAAGTACAACTGGGCGTGTTGAAAAGTAAAAGTACAACTGGGCGTGTATTATGTGCGTACATCGGGGCGTTTTTACTTCTTTTACTAGCTGGGCGTTCTGACGAGAAGTATCATCCACTTCTCTTCAGAACGCCCAGCTTCTGGCAGTGCAGACACAGCGTGTTCTCGAGAGATCACGCTGTGACGTCACTCACAGGTCCTGCATCGTGTCAGACGAGCGAGGACACATCGGCACCAGAGGCTACAGTTGATTCTGCAGCAGCATCAGCGTTTGCAGGTAAATCGATGTAGCTACTTACCTGCAAACGCTGATGCTGCTGCAGAATCAACTGTAGCCTCTGGTGCCGATGTGGCCGACACGATGCAGGACCTGTGAGTGACGTGTCAGATCTGCACTGACAGAAGCTGGGCGTTCTGAAGAGAAGTGGATGATACTTATCAGAACGCCCAGCTAGTAAAAGAAGTAAAAACGCCCCGATGTACGCACATAATACATGCCCACTTGGACTTTTACTTTTCAACACGCCCAGTTGTACTTTTGCAAGCCTCATTTGCATAACTACAAAAATGGTCATAACTTGGCCAAAAATGCTCGTTTTTTAAAAATAAAAACGTTACTGTAATCTACATTGCAGCGCCGATCTGCTGCAATAGCAGATAGGGGTTGCAAAATCTGGTGACAGAGCCTCTTTAATGATTCCAGTTATTTTCATTCAGGTCAACTACTTCCAACATTTTTCATCATTTTAGTGTAGCTTTTCTTTCCTTTGAAAGGCTTGACTAAAAGATGTAGTCATTGTTCCAACAGAGATTTGTGCACAGCATTTGGGAAGGATGTTGTCAAATTAGTGGAGACTCGACCGATGATCCATGATTTGCTGACAGAAGGCAGGCGATCAAAGACGAACAAGACAAAAACTCTTGCCACCTGGGCAACCAAGGAGCTGAGGAAGCTTAAAAACCAAGCTTGGTATGTAGTCTCAAGATTTTTTTTGACATTTGATTGGGGTTTTTGACATTCTATTTACTTTGGCCTCTCTTCTGTCTTCAGACCACAGCGGCCGGGTGAAGCTGTGATAACCCACTGGAAATCTCCAACCTTTACGAAAACAAAAAAAAATTATATCCCGGAAGCGAGAAGTATGAGCGGGGTTCTGAATGTTTGAGAGTGAGAGAGTGACTGAGTGAGGCTTCAAACATACCACATGGATAACGCGACCACAGCAGTGCTGTGAGAAGAGCAGACTTCCTGGGAGAGGGGATGAGAGCTGCGACCTTATCCGCCCACCAGCTGAGAGGAGCAAGGGCCTGAGGGCCTTCACAAATTAGGTGTCTGCTTTCACTGCCTTGTGGCCAGGGCAGAGCAGGAGTGACTGGTGTAACTTTTTTTTTTTTTTTTTTCTTTTTCAGTCCATTGTTACATCTGGCTTTACTTTTCTTATACTTCAAGCCCCCTGTCTTAAAAAAGCAGCCTACACTTCATAGCTGCGGATAACATCTTTTAGTGCAGGGGGATCTGTATGGAAATATTCTCAAGAGCAAGTGTGTGTGAGTGCGGAGGTCTAGCAGTCTGCAGTCTGAACTTCATTTACTGTTTATTCTGAGGAGGAGGTGTTAATGTTGAACATGCTTCTGGAGCCACCTGAAGGAGTAACGCCGTTATTACTAGATGCACAACACAAGCATTCTAGATTACAAATTCAAGGTCTGTTTCTCTAGGTTTTTTTAATATATTTTTTTTTTTAACTATTTTCTTTCCAGAGGTGTGTTTTGCATGGCAAATGCCCCTGGCAGGGAAGTAGTTAAGGGAAACACTGGCTTGGTTATTCTCCAGTCCTGTAGTAAGCAAGCGGCAGCCTGCGCCGTTCACTTTTGTAAGTCTGTGAATGGAGCAAGGGAGAGCAGGGAAGTGCGAGATGGCAAATGTAGGAATATTGCCCGACCCTTTTATACAAAGTTAAACTGGAGGGTGCAAGGCTTTTGAGGGATCTATCTGACCCTCAGTGTTGTAATTTGTAAAGAAAAGATAGCCCTCAAATGTGCCAAAGAATCAAATCCTTAAATTTTCAGAATGTGAAATTCCCTTTTTCTTGCAGCCAGGGGGGGCTGTGGGGCGTTGGCTCTGCACAAGCTCCCTGTGCTTGCTCTTCTAGCAGTGAAATGGTTTCATCTACACAGTATAACAAGGCTATTGCTTGTACGGTAGATACAGCCGCTTTGTGGTTTGAAGAACAGATTAATTTAATCAGGTAATAGACTCAGTGGAGTCACGATTTCCTAGTGAATTGAGCTGCATTCTCATGAATTCTTCACTTCACACAGTTGCTGCATTTTTAGTGTATAGGCAATGGGTACTTCTAAGATGAGTTAAAGTAATGCTATGCTATAGAGCGGGCAATGCTAACTTTTATTTCAGAGTCTAATGTGATATTCAATTTCCTGCACTTAAAGAAAATGAAAACATTGAAAAAATAGTTCAAACGAAGAAAAATACAAAAAAAAAACTTAAGTATATTATAGATACGGACTGGATGTACGTTGGACCGTGGCACTTGTACAAGGTTCTATTTTTTCACTGCAGTTAAATATTAATAAAATGGTGTCAAACATCCCCTGCCCTTCATCTTGTGGTTTTTGTTTAATTTGGCCTGAGCACTTTTTATCCCCCTTTTCTTCTGTACCAAGGCCGTGTTTAAAAGGCAGCAAATAATGCATCTGCACCCATTCCTCTGTTCACACGTTTCTCTTACCGGGGTGGCGTAGCAGCGTACATGGAACAAGGCATCGCGCTTAACAAGTAATCTAACGCGCCAAGGTGGAAACTCTTCAATACGTACCTTAGTAGCATGTCCAAAAACAGCTGGTCTAACACGGATACCTTCCCGGTCTGTGAAGATGGAAGCATTTTTGGTATTTGCAAGGTCTTAAAAAACTTGATGATCTGGCTGTGCTTGTGTCCTATGCAATGTTATTCTTATGGAAAAAGACTTCTGCACAGGACTGTCAAGTGCTGGTGTGGGCATGGGTACGCCCTCGACTAATCTGATGGCAATAAATGATTTATATGAAGTGTACTGTATGGAGGGCAGTTAAACTATTCCTCTTCCCAGATGGATGTGGGAAAATTGCAAGCTATTAGGTTTCCATCATGATTCCTTTCTAGGCTGTGCCATTTGTAGATTGCAAGGAGAATAAACAATGACACAGTGGCAGAAATGAAACCTGTGTGTGTCTCTCTTTAACTTAATAAATTATGAAATTCATGATCTGTCAAATTATCTGGAAATACCTAATGGTTGTGAAGCTTAAAGGGGTATTTCCAGAACAATTATCGCGTAGCCACAAGATAGGTGCTAATTTACTGCCAGGGACCACAAATGCCAAGGTCCGCCTCACTGCACCACCCGCAGTGTGGAGCAGCTTAAATAAAGCCGTGGTCGAGCATGTGTTTTTTGCTCCATTCTAAGCCTGTAGGAAAGAAGGAACCGGCCAAGTACAGCGCTTTGTGGTTTCCATCTGTCCCATAGACCTTGAATGGAGTGGCAGATGAGCATGTGGTGCTGCTCCGTTTAAAGTCCCATGGGACTGACCTGAGACGACTAAGTACCGTGCTGGGCTTTTTCAGTCAGTCCCATAGACTTTTTTGTGACTGGAAATCTGACGAGAGGTCTAGTGTTTAGTACGGCTGTTCAGATTTTCACTAAGGTTTTATTCAAACTGACTTATTACAGCTCTTTGTGAATTCTGTCTATTTAGTTCCTAAAATGTGATCAGATCCTGACATGGAGAGTTAACTCATAAAGGCAACCGCTTTGCATTTGTCCTATTAGGGCATATGGTCATCTTGCTCAGGTGCCCAAACCCATCCATGTATTACATGGTCAGCCAATGGCTGCAGTGTAATACTATATTATATGGGCAGATGCTGCTGATCACCTGGGTCTTCCAAAGCGGAACCCACAACTGATTGGCGTCTATTTAAGCTTTTAAAGGGGTTTGGTGGGGATGGAGAAGTATTAGGGTATGTTCACACGGCCAAATTTCAGACGTATACGAGGCGTATTATGCCTCGTTTTACGTCTGAAAATAGGGCTGCAATACGTCGGCAAACATCTGCCCATTCATTTGAATGGGTTTGCCGACGTACTGTGCAGACGACCTGTTATTTACGCGTCGTCGTACCACAGCTGTCAAACGACGACTCGTAAAAATACAGCCTCGTCAAAAGAAGTGCAGGACACTTCTTTCAGACGTTTTTGGAGCTGTTTTCTCATAGACTCCAATGAAAACAGCTCCAAAAACGAGTTGGTAAAAAAATGAGTTGGTAAAAATGCGAGTTGGTAAAAAACGTCTGAAAAGCAGGGTCTGTTTTCCCTTGAAAACAGCTCTGGATTTTCAGACGTTTTGGTTGACTACGTGTGAACATACCCTTAGGGTATGTTCACACGGCGGCGGTCCGTAACGGCTGAAATTACGGGGATGTTTCAGCCTGAAAACATCCCCGTAATTTCAGCCGTACCGGCATGTGCAGGCGCTTGAACGCCGCGTCAATTACGGCCGTAATTAGCGCTGCTATTCATTGGAGTCAATGAATAGCGGCTCCAATTACGGCCAAAGAAGTGACAGGTCACTTCTACACGGGCGTCTATTTACGCGCCGTCATTTGACAGCGGCGTGTAAATATACGCCTCGTGTGAACAGACAAACGTCTGCCCATTGCTTTCAATGGGCAGATGTTTGTCAGCGCTATTGAGGCGCTATTTTCAGACGTAATTCGGGGCAAAAACGCCCGAATTACGTCCGTAAATAGGCCGTGTGAACATACCCTTAGCAGTGCAGTCACTGCAGTATCTGAGTGCAGGCAATAATATATACATTTTAGTCCCCTGTTGGGCTGATCATATTTTGATTAGATTTTTGCAGTTCTGTCGGGGGACCAGCAGTCTAGTGGCGGTCCTTCATGATATGACTCGTCATGTGACCAGTGCCGCTGTATTTTATGTAGTAGCAGTAGTACAACAATTACCTAGAGGACAGCGGGGCTGGTCATATGGCGAGTTGTGGTCATGAAGTTAGACTGCCTCTAGACTTTTGGTCCCCCGGCAGCACTGTACGTGAATAGATTATTTTTGATCAGCAGGACGGGGCAGATAAATGTATGTTAGGGAGTGTACTCAGATACTGCAGTGAGCACCCTGCTAATACTGTTCTGTCCCCACCTAACCCCTTTTAAACACGTATGATGGTTTGTGCCTGGTAACTTGCATCATTATATCACACACCATGTTGCTCTGAGATCACGTGACATCTGGCCTCCATCAAATGTCTATTCTAAACTTTTGATGGTCACGGTGACTCTGCAGGAACACGGTCTTCTCTGCAAACAGATGTGGCAGGGATTACTGGAGACTATAACACAGCATGCAACAATGTTGGCTGGTAAAATAATGTACACCCAGAGTAACCTATTAGAGTCAATGGGTGTCCATTGTACAACGGAACTATTGCTGCTGTTCCCTTGTTCTGCTACTCTGAGCAGAACAACGTAATGTTACACCGCAGGTGTGAACGAAGCCTCACTGGTATGTGTGATCTAATGCTAGTTCACGGCTCACCTGTTTTCTGAATATAAGAAATTTCAAATGTTTAAAAAGCCTGAACAAGAACTAATTGGGCTAACTAAAGTGCAGTATAAAAAAAAATAGATTATAAAGGACCGAATCTTCTCTTATTTGAATATTCTCCTGGTTTTGGACTTAAAAGCTGCACAAAGAAACACTAACAAAACTGGCAGGTGTGAATGCATCCGTAGGATACCCACACATGGAACAGATTCTTTTTTTTTTTTACGGGTTTTACTTTAAATTGAAAAGGGTGAGCATGCAGATCAGAATGATTTGTAAATCCACTGCTTAGGGCTCATGCACACAACCATAAAAATGCCTGTAATTACGGGCCCATAGACTTCTATTGGCCATGGGTACCTTCCCGTTTGCGTACGGGAAGGTGCCCGGGCCATTGAACAATATAGAACGTGTCCTATTTCAGGCTGTTATTACGGCACGGGCTGGCCCATAGAAGTCTATGGGGCTCCTGTAATTACTGGTGGCTACGTGTGTCTGTACCTGTAATTACAGGAGCGTTGCTAGGCGACGTTGGGGTTTCCATTTTTGAATAATGAGAAGCAGAGAAAATTCTGTCTGAGCGATCATGTGACTTTTCCAGCCCCCCTTTTTTCTATGGGTCTGTAAATGCGGTTGACCGGACCTGTATTTACGGGCATGGGTCCGTAAATATGGGTGACAATGGACCCGTATTTACGGGAGGGGAAAAAAAAAATACGGTCGTGACCCCATGCACACGACCGTATCATTTCCCTCCCATAAATACGGGTCCATTTTCACACGATTTTAACCCGTGTTTACGGACCCGTGCCTGTAAATACAGATATGTAGTCACCCGTATTTACGGACCCGGTTTCTCTGCTTCTCTTTACACGTAGAGGGATATTGCACTGCACTAATTGGCAGCCACTTCTCTCTATCCAGCTCTGATCGCCAGCCTCTTCTCTCAGTGTTGGATAGAGAAAAGGGGCAGCCCCTTTGGGCAGAGTTGCCACAGCGATAAAAAGAAGTTCATATGTACCCTGGCCGTTGTCTTGGTGACGCGTCTCTCTTTTGACATCCACTCCGACCTCCCTGGATAACGCGGCAGTCCATGTGACTGCTGCAGCGGTCACATGGGATGAAACTTTATCCCAGGAGGTCGGACTGGAGGAAGAAGCAGGGAGTTCTGGGTAAGTATAAACTTTTTGTTGCGGGTTTTTGAAGGACACTTCAGAAATCTATATTGTCCAGTGGTAGTCACTGTCCAGGGTGCTGAAAGAGTTACTGCCGATCAGTGCAGCCCCTGCTCTCAAGTTCTGATCGTTTAACTCTTTTAGCACCCTGGACAGTGACGACCGCTAGACAGTGGGTACAATGCGCGGCGCTTATAATATAGATTTCTAATGTTTTCAAAAATTCAAATGCGGCTTCAGCCAGCAGACAGGGAAATCCCCTGATGTCGCCTAGCAATGCTCCCGTTTTTACGGGTGCACACACGTATGCCACATGTAATTACGGGAGCCCTATAGACTTTTATGAGCCTGCCCGTGCTGTAATAACAGCCTGAAATAGGACATGTTCTATATTGGTCAACGGCCCGGGCACCTTCCCGTACGCAAACGGGAAGGTACCCGTGGCCAATAGAAGTCTAAGGGCCTGTAATTAAAGGTGTTTTTACGGTCGTGTGCATGGGGCCTTACTCTGATTTCGGTGTGGAAAATGTTCAGCAGCATTTTAAAACTCATCCACTTGCCTGCAAGTCTTCTACTGCGACACCGACACCTGCTATATGTGCAGGGGCTTTTGGGATAACCACTCACCCCTCTCCCTAAAAGGCTTACAAAAGTGTAATGTCATGCACACGGACGTGCCAATAATCACAGCCTGCGGTTGCGGGCACGGCACACAAAATCCAAAAAATAGGACATGCTCCATATTTCCCGGCAGACCATTAACGGAACCTAAACACAAGAAATATGTAATGTAAGGCCTTATAGGTCTCATTTCCTGGACCCAAAGCTGGGTTTGGCTAAAAAACCCAAAACAAATGCATGCAAAATCTGCACTGTGGGAACACCGCCTAAGGCCACAGATAGCAGCTAAAGTGAGACGGCAAACCATCCTGTGCGTTTTCAATTGCTTGTTTGTCGGTGTGGAGAAATCCATCCTGTGGAAAGAAAAAAAATCATTATTTTATTTATACATTTTTGCTTTTGACGAGCACAAAGGGCTGCATTTCACAAAGTTGTTCATTTCCATAATCTACATAGAAGAAATATAAATTCTGTCAGATTCTCAAACTAATTAGAGCATAAATGGACTTTGTGACCTACTTAGTTTGTATACATCTGGCTGGTTTGTGTTTCCCATGTGCTTTGAACGTATAGTCTGTTATAAATAGCAAATGTCCAAGTGGGATGTGACATCTATTGCTACAAAAGAAGGAACAGTTTTCCCTTTCTGTAGTTTCTCAGTGGTTACTTACATCTGTGCACTGCAGACTACATAAAGAAGATGGATATTTGAAGGACATTTCCTAAAACACTGGCTTTATCAGGTTTCAGTCCAAATTATTTATTGTATTTAAAGAGGACCTGTCACCTGCCCAAAAAACTGCAGTAATCTGTTAGATTGCAGACGCCTCATAGATTCTGCTGCTTTTTAATTTTTTTTTTCTTCTAGCCCCCACCGTTGCTGAGATATCAGGACCGTTCGTTTTGGTGCTCGATATGCAAATAAGGCCTTTGACTGCCAAGTGGGCGGTTACCCTTTATTAAGTGACTGTCAAGTGGGCGGGTAACACCTGTCACTTGATAAAGGGTAACCGCCCACTTGACAGTCAAAGGCCTTATTTGCATATCAGGCACCAAAACTAATGGCCCCGATGTCTCGGCAACGGTGGGGGCTAGAAGAAAAAAATAAAAAGCAGAATCTGAGGCGCCTGCAATCCAACCGAGATGTCAGCTTCAGTTTTTTTGTGCAGGTGACAGGTTCTCTTTAAAAAGATGTTTCCCATGTAGGAAAATTCCTTCTTGCAGCTGCCCTAACCATGAGCTGATCCGTGCTTGGCTGATTTAGGTTACATTTAGGGCTTGTCCTCACGTAACGGAATTGCTGCAGAAAATTTCTGCAGCGTTTCCATTAAAACTAGCATTTTTTTTTACTGCAGAAAACGGTGTGGATTTTCAGTCACTTTCCACAGCATGAACTGACATGATGCGGTATGAGAAATACGCACCGCAGGTCTATTTCTGGTCTGAATTAGTACGCAGCGTGTGGATGAGATTTGTTATACCTCACCCACTTTGCTGCTACTGTATTCTGCTTATTTTCCGTCCCCCATTCCGGATGGAAAATACGCAACAATTCCGTTGTGTGGACAAGCCCTTACACGTAGAGGATTTCAGATGAGAAATCTGCAGCAAAGTGGATCAGATTTAAACAAATCTCATCCACATGGTGCAGAAATTGACCTGTGGGGCAGATTTTTTTTAATGTCTACTGCAAAAAGTGTACAGATTTATTGCGAATTTTCACCATTTAAATTTAATCCAGCCATGATGTGTCATTCCGTATAATCGCTTGAGGCCGGGTGTACAGGGAATGGCAGGAGAGGTAAGTATAGTGGTGGTTTATTTTGGTGTGGATTTGTGGTTGGAAGTTTTCTGCTGTAAATCCACTGCATGTGAATGTAGCCTTAGTCTAGCAGCTATTACGGTCGCATTTTGATTTTGTTATGCTCTAAAGCTCTTGCACACTACCGAGATCGGGTCATGAAAAAGGGTCCGAGTGTCGGCTGGATTTCCTGGCCCAACCTCTGTATAGGTGAATGGGACTCCTGGTATCAGACATTTTATGATGCTAGGAGTCCCTGGATTCCCATTACTCAGATGTGTAGAGGAATATACACTGTGGGGGTGACAGGGGTTCTGTCTTAGCATCGTATCCAATCTGACTGGTTGTTAAATTATGCTTCCCTTTAAATATCATTATAGATAAGTCACTTAATATTAGACACCACGTCAATCAGCTCCCAAGGCTCCCTGGAAAACAGCTGGTTTCCTAAGAGAAGTTGCGGTCAGCTGCACATCTTCCCTACAGGGGATATGTAGTATTACATGCAGCCATTTAAATAAAGCATACCTCTGGGGTGGTCTCTGGCCAACAATCATATGAACCTCAAAAGTTAAAGTGGTTCTCCGAGATACCATCATATTTTCAAAAAGTGTTTCATACATTTCCCCCTATACAGACAACATAAATAAAGCAGTATTTAAAAAAAAAATAAAAAAAAAAATCCACTTATCACATATCCTCTGTGAATTTAGCGCCGTTTGTTTACATGTACTCCAGGTCCAGTTTGTTGATGTTTCCTTCTGATAATACTTATTTTCCCTGCATGCATTGCAGGCTGTAATGAGAGTGCATGTAGATCCTACCAAGAGTTAATTTGTGCTGTCCTTGCTCGTCCCTGCTGACATTCTTCACTGTACTTGTGTTTCCTTGCTGACATTCTTCTTTTTTTTTTGTGCACACAAACACCTCCGTAGATGTCATCCCCCACCTCCATAGATGTCACACACCCCCTCCCCCACCTGTACCTAGCGCTATTGTACCTCACCGAAGGAGTGGAATCCCACTGTGGTCGTGGATTCCGCTCCTGGACGCTTCGCTTGATGTCTCTGTCCATATATGGACAGAGACATCAAGCGATCCGTTCTGGACCGGAATCACCGGCCACAGTGGCGCTATGTACATAAAGGCGGGGGGTGTTTGTGGGGGGGTATCTACAAGTGGCTGTGTGTCACTACCTATAAGGGGCTGTGTTTTGCAGGAGCCGTCCTTGTTCACTGTGAACACGCACAGGCGTGCTCACAGTGATCAACTACATAGGCAGGGCGGGCACTAAAGAACCAGCACCCGCAGAAAGACACGTCACCAGTGACGTGTCGTATACCCTCTGAGATCTCTGGTCCGAGACCATGTAATGGGTATACGACACGACAGTGGAGGAGGCTGAAAACGTGACGTCGGAGCTCATATGATGAGCAGGAAAAAGCAGCCAGAGTGGAGAATAGAAGCATGATTGCAGGGTAAGGCCTGATGCACACGACCGTGTTCGGTCCGTGATATACGGTCCGCATGTCGGCCGCTTGTCCCGGACCGTACAAAGTACAGGGAGCCGGGCTCCTAGCATCATACTTATCTATGACGCTAGGTGTCACTGCCTATCCACGTAACTACTGTCACACACTAAAACATGATTACAGTACGGGACAGTAGTTCCGCGGACAGGCAGTGACCCCTATCGTCATAGATAAGTGTGATGCTAGGAGCCCGACTCCCTGCACTGTGTTCGGTCCGGGACATGCGGCCGACATGCGGACCGTATATCACGGACCGAACACGGTCGTGTGCATGAGGCCTAAGTATATTAAGAAATTGTAAATATGTGCAATGTGGTTGTAAATGTATGAAAAAAATCTCGGACAACCCCTTTAAAGGTAAGATTTGTATGTTCAGTCCTCGCCAGTGTTAGGAGGATCATTTTGCCAGATGCGGTCAGACTAATAAAGTAGAAGATGCCAGTCTGATGGTGTCTGTTTATTCCATATTGCTTAGTTCTTCAACTGAATGCATAGAGCACCGTTATCCTGCTGCTGCCAGTGAGCAACAGTGCCCTTGAAACCTAGATTGTCCCTTTCAGGGTATGTGCACACACACTAATTACGTCCGTAATTGACCAACGTATTTCGGCCGCAAGTACCGGACCGAACACAGTGCAGGGAGCCGGGCTCCTAGCATCATACTTATGTACGATGCTAGGAGTCCCTGCCTCGCTGCAGGACAACTGTCCCGTACTGAAAACATGATTACAGTACGGGACAGTAGTTCCATGGAGAGGCAGGGACTCCTAGCATCGTACATAAGTATGATGCTAGGAGCCCGGCTCCCTGCGTAGTGTTCGGTCCAGTACTTGCGGCCGAAATACGTCCGTCAATTACGGACGTAATTAGTGTGTGTGCACGTATGTCAGGGTAAAATAACACAGTATTACAGATGTAAGTCTCTTGGGTTATGTCTCCATTAGCTTAGCACATCTATTCTGGGATTTTTGCCCATTCTGGGCAAAACTGCTCAAACTCAACCTAGATGGGTTGTGTTGGTGTACAGTGTCTTCAAGTCATGCCACAGATTCTCAATTGAATTAACATCTGGACTTTGACTCTGCTATTCCAAGACATTTAAATGTTTCCCCTTAAACCACTCCAGTGTAGCTCCATCAGTATGTTTAGAGTCATTTTTGGAGGGCACTTTCGCTTGTCCGGTTTGTAGTTGTTCCATATTCTTTCCATTTTGTTATTATGGATTTAATGCTCCGTGGGATGTTCAAAGTTTGGGATATTTTTTTTTTTTTATAACCCAAACCTGATCTATACTTTTCCACAACAGACCTGTTTGGAGAGCTCCTTGGTCTTTAAAGGGGCTTAACGAGTTATTTCAAAAATTGGCCACATATATCTCACTTTCAAAGGTTTATTATAGCCTTTCAAATAGTTTTATTTTTTAACCTGGCACAAGTGAAAATTCTCTCCTTAATTCCAAAGAATGCTACAGTATTTGCTCCAGCTGTCCATATTTTGGGAATGAGTTCAACAGATACATATGGGTGATTTTCAGGTGTTACCATATAGCCGGGTTCCCACGGTTCGGATATGCTGCGTAAAAACTACGCAGCGTATCTGACCTGGAACCCACAGCACATTCCGTCCGAAAAACCGCACCACATTGGTGTGATTTTCATTTATTTTTTTTTGGGTGGAATTTCTGGAAAAAAAACAAAACAACAACTTCCATACTTGCCGTGCCCGTTGTCATGGTGACATGTCCCTCCTTTGGGGTCTGGCCTCCCTGGATGACGCAGCTGCCCATGTGACCGCTGCAGCCAGGCCAGACTGGAGAAAAAAGATTTATACTTACTCAGAACGCCATGCTTCTAACAAAAAAATAAAAATTAGTTACGATTGTTGCAGCGGAATCACTGCAATTGTGTCGCAAAACATTTGGTTATCTGTTCTGTTGGAGGTTTTGCATCCCCATTTAATTTAATGGGAAAAACCCGCAATTGAGAAGCCACGAAAACGTAGCATAAATTGACATGCTACGGGTTTAAATTTCGCACCGCAGGTCAATTTATGAACATTTTCGCTACATTTTTTTTTCTGCTGCGTGGACATGAGATTTTCAAAATATCATCCACTTTGCTGCTAATGTAAATGCTGCCGAAATTTCGCTACATGAGAACCCGGACTCTAAGTTGAACGTGATCGTTAGTTCCAGTTGTTCCTTTTGATTTACCCCTCCTTCTTTGGCAGGCAACTGTATATAAATCATATTTTCTATGTGCTCTTCATTGGTATTCCTGAGTACATAGGCAGCAGGACACTAGAACTGTTGTTATTCTCCTATTGATTTTAACCAATATTATGACAGCAAAAATGATTTATGGGCAGTACAGTGGCTAAATTGTTAAATCTGTGCCTTGCAGCACTGAGAAATGCTTTCTAATCTAAACAGGGCAACAGTTCTATAGACTGCCCATTGTCATGTCCGCTTCATCCCACACTACAAAAGCATGCACAGGTTAAAGCATGTGTTCACCTTTAATCCTTCAGTTTATATATAGAACGTATCTACATAAAATACTTAGGAACTTTGTAAAGACATTTCTTATCTTGAATCTCTGCCTGTATTATAGACTGAAGCTGCATTTACTTTTCGGCAGCTTTCAGGGCTGAACTCTCCCAGCATTCCTTGTTGCCTCAGAGGCTGCTAGTAATTTGCACCATCCATTGTCTCAACTAACTGTTCCATATATGAGCTCAGCTAAACGGTCAGGGATGTTGCTGTTGACTGTTTTCAAACAACTGAATTGAAATGTAATGTATTTACAAAGTTACTAAACGTTCTATATTTAAAGGCTATATACACATTTAAAATCATTTTGATAGATAGATAGTCTAGGAGTGTGATTGGTGCAACTTTCAAAATACTTTTTATTAAAAAATATTTTTACTTTTTGATATATAGCTGCTTTGTATTCTGTATACAGAGCAGCTGTATCGTGTGCTAAGACCTGAATCCATCAGGTCTGTGGAACTGACGGGATCAGTGAAAGAGGGTCACGCATGATACACCTGTAATCGATCACATCTACTGTAAGTTATGAACAGACACGCAGGACCCGCTAGACCTGACGGATACAGGTTTCAGCGCATGAGCGAAAACAAAGCAGCTGTATCTCAAAAAGTAAAAATTATTTTTAATAAAAAGGAATTTAAATTGTTTCTCCAATCACACTTATATACAGCTTTATTAAAAAAAATCTTTCAAAAGGTGTACTTAAGCCTGTAAAGGCTATGTACATTTTTATTTTTTTTTGAGCATTAAAAAAACAAAACAGTTGCAATGCATCCAAAATGAAAAACTGATGCAACTTTGGAAATGGTCTTGATTAAAAATGTTGTATCTACAGCTCCTCTGCAGACCTATGTGTCTCTATGGTAACAAACAACAGATAAACCTTGTGAAGTCTTGATCCTGCAGTCATACTCCCTTCCATCCACCCGCTACTTCTCGCTAATATATATTTGGTAGGTTAGCAAGTAGGGGCCAGCTAAAAACAAGTATGGCTAAAGGATCAGGCTACAAAGCGTTTGTGTGTTGTCTGTTACCATAGGTCTGCATAGGAGCTGTAAATATGAAACGATAGAACATTTTTAATCAAGACTGTTTGAAAAGTTGCTTTATTTTTCATTCTAGATGCTCTGAAGCAATAATAATTGGTGTACATAACCTATAAACACACATTGGAAAATGTGAACATACCATGTTTGAGACAGTCACTTTGTGAGCCCCAGCGATTGCGCTCTATTGCACTGCAGACTCTCTGGGTTCTACTGCAACCTGCTAAATACAGTCGAGTCACATTTTTATGACCACCAGCTAATATCCAGAGTAACCGCCGTGTGTAGCACGGACAGCAGCTAGATGAGCTGGGGGTGACTCAATAAGGTGCTGGTAGGTTATCTCAGGTATCTGGAGCCATGCTGACTGCAGTGCATTGCACATTTGATGGAGGGTGCGTGGGGGAGGATCCATAGAGCAAACAAGACGATCGAGGTGGTCCCACAGATGCTCAATTGGGTTCAAGTCTGGTGAATTAGGGACCAGGGAAGTACTTGGAAGTCTTGGTCGTGCCCTTCCAACCACTGACGGACATTTCTAGCTGTGTGACACGTAGCATTGTCTTGCTGGAAGATAAGGAAGGAAGAGAAGAGAAGGAAGGAAGGAAGGGCAACGATGGATTGGTAACGATGGATTCATACTCAAATTGGTTCAGAGTGTCTTCCACATGGATGAGTGGGCCCAGAGAATGTCATGGAAAAAGTCCCCAGACCATAACGCTGCCGCCACCAGCTTGTGTTCTTCCAGCAATGGTTGCAGGGTGGTTGTTCTCTGATGTTTCTCGCCTGACATGCCAACGTCCATCCGTTGGATGAAGCAGAAAATGTGACTCATCGGAGAAGGCAACCCTTTGCCAATTATTGGTCGTTGGTGGTTCAATTCCAATACTGCCGTGCAAATTGCAGCCTTTTTTTTTTTCGATGCACTTTTGTTAGCATAGGAGCAGTGACCATCCGTCTGCTTCGGAGCCCCATACACAGTAGGGTTCGCTGAACTGTTATTTTTTTAGACACGTCTGGTAGCCCCCTGGTTGATTTTCATGGTGAGCTGCTCCACTGTAGCGGATCGTTCAGCCCTCGCTCATCTTCGTAGCAGACGTTCACCTCTCACGTCAATGGCACGTGGTGCTCTGCAGTTTTCACGTCAGTTATTCCCAATGGTGCCATTTCTCCACCCACGATACACTTTTACCACAGCCACACGCGAACAGTTCACAAACTGCGCTGTGTGAGAAATACCGCCACCCTTGGCCCGAAAGCCAATAATCATCCCTTTTTGCAACTCTGATAAATCGTCCCTTTTACCCATGGCAACAACGACTGATATGTGATCAGACAGCCTATCACACACTTCATATACCAGCCAGCCCACAACACATAATTTCCTTCATGGGCTACCTGCTGCCGACGTCGAAAGTAGGAGGTGGTCGTAATAATGTGACTTCACTATATATATATATATATATATATATATATATATATATATATATATATATATATATATGGACATTGAATTTAAGTCGGCGAAACATACAGTGGGTTGCATCAAAATCACATCCCACGCATCTTATGTATGAAGCATTTAAGTGAAAGAATAAGTAAAGACGTAAATAGATCGGGCATTGTATATAACTTTCTAATGCACAGAGTATATATCTGCTTTGGTTCAACTGATATTGCATCTTCAGCACTCCACGTCATATGCAGCAATCTAGCTGGGATGTAGCAGCACAGCATCTTAGTGAGCTCCTTGCATCCCAGAGCTGGCTGCACAGTGTCTTTCAAGATCCCTGAGCCGGTGATTCAGAGGAACTGATGTCATTGTGTCACGGGGTATGCAGACTGAATGGAGAGGAAAAGAGGAGGTCTCTGGGAAGAGGAGGAGGGAGCATGGTGATACAGCAGGACAATACCAGCCAGACCTTATCATAACAAGCGAAATGGACCAGTGCGGCGAGACAGGACAGCTTCCTGGATATTGATGAAAGTGGAGAATGTAAGATATGCAATTTATATAACATCATTTGCTCCACAGCCTTCCATGTCTTTTTTCCAGACAACATCAGGCCCCCAGCTTTTACATGTGCAATAGGGCACCATAGAGGAGTTGACCCTTTGGCCATTTTGCAGCCAAGCTCAAGCTTTCTAGGATATATTGCGTTGCCCAACGTATGCACAGAAGTTGTCGTGAGTACTCGCTATCTGCTGTGCCCAAGACCCTGGACGGCGGCGTCCATAACTTCCTGCGACAGTGGACGCCCCTTGTTTGTGGGACACGTCCAGAGTAACGCTGCCGTCCTCACAGGGCGCCGAGTGCAGAGGGATCCACGCCACTTGGCTTCTATCCCTGCACCTGGACATGGACTCAGTGTTTGGTGATGACATCAGCATCATTGCTCAGGAGACATTGGCGCAAGAGGACGAGGAGGAAGACGACGACTGGGTGGACAGTCCCAACACTGACCAGTCAGGGGACATGTGTTCCGCTTCACATTTTGCTTTAATAACTGCATATGGTGACATCAAGGAGCGGCTCAGTGCCCTGGAGAGAGAGAATGCAACACTGCGCAGAAAACTCAAAGTCTATGAGATCAAGGTGGGCATATACAGCTTTCCACTAAATTATGGCATTTCATAGAGAGTAAAAAGATATAGGGTAGTACAGGAAGGCAAAAATCTTATTCCAAAATTCACAGGTTAAAACTGGTGTAGAGGTCGTGTAAGTGAAGAGATTAGAGATAGAGTTAGATTCAATACATCACATCTCATCCATCAGTTATGCTACAGTAACAATCAAGATATATATATTTCTCATTTCTATATACATGTCGCATTATTGCAATTGAGTGATATAGGGTAAGGGATTATGTAACATATAATAACATGTATCAGTAACACGCACAAGGTGATTATAAGGTAAGGTAATGAAAATAACATGTTTGCGTGTATCACTTATGTATTATATTACCCCTCATCTTATATGACTTGTGTACATGACTGATTTATTACATGATCCCTACTCAGCACTTTCATATGTCTATCACTGCTACAATGTGTGATTTATAATATATCAATGTTTTACACAAGGAAAGTATAAGATGAGCGGTAATGTAATAGATGGACACAGAAAAGTGACATGTTGAGGCAACTTGTTATCAGCTAAATACTCAAGACACTTAGAAGTTGTAAGTTAGTGTAATATCTCGTGATATACACACGACCGTTAGATTTGCTCTCATCTTATTAGTATCTTCCTTTTATAATTGGTGTATTACATGTTTCTCATCCTAATCGGGTCAGGAATTACTATATCTGATTCATACTCTAGACACTAAGTTGTCCAGGGATTTCATGTCCCTGGTATATGACATTATTATTGCATGACTGCATTATCACATTGCTTTCTTGTGTGGATTACTGATAATTGATGAGGGTGATGTAATATGTCAGTGTACACAAGACACTTAAAAGATAAGGGGGTAATATAATAAAATGTGTTGTCTATAATTAATTTGGGCAACATGTAATATATCAGAGACACATACAAGACACTTCACAAGTTCAATGTTAGATCTTCTTGCTATGTTGATCCAGAGGAAAGCAAAAATAAAACCTGATGAGGTAGACTTGTGATTTGGGGTAATATACTGTCTTGAATTTATCATACTCCCCTCGTCTCATAGTTGAATTGTGTACATAACTAATATATTACAATGATCCCTTATCATATAACCTTCTTAAGTCACTAAAATATGGTGAGGGACATATATATCGGTGATGTACACGAAACACTTTTAGGGTGAAAGGTAATATATTAGCGATGCATACAACAAAGTCATTATATTTCCTGTTATCTACTTGATACTTCATGCACATATAAGAAAATTATATGATGAGGGATTATATAATATTACCAATACTAGGGCAAGATTATTACAAGAGCATAGAAATAGTCATTAAGACAGATTACATCAATGTAAATAATAATATATAGGATATGGTTACTAAATAGTTTATTCATGGTAATGGGAAGTAGAAGGATGAAAGGGGCATGCAAATATTAAATCAATGATGGGGTGAGAGGTCAAGCAATAGACAACCACACAGGTACAGTATGTGACTATTACGTGGTCAATTACATTACTGATATGAGAACTGCTTACTCTACACTGTAGGACGGCTAACATGGTCATAGTCAAAGTATACTAGTAAAACCAAAAAATGGACCATTTAACATATATATATATATATATATATATATATATATATATATATATATATATATATATATATAATTTCTAGATCAATAAGTGAAAGTAACCATAGGATGAGATTCTAAAGAACACTTCCCTCAGAAGTCCAAACATTTCTATAATTCTTTGAGCCATCCTTATCTGTCAAGTTGTTTAAAAAAAAAACTGTTCAACAATTTCTTGGCTACCTGACTCTGCCAATGCTGGGTGACAACCTGAATGATCCCCATTACAGTCCCTGCTTCCTTAGTCCTGATGGACGAGCGTTCCTAGTTGTACACTGATGCTTCCCTATATTTCTGCACAAACACTGCGGGACCGGAGTATAATCGACACCCTATGTGGAGCTCTAATCTTATGCAAATTATTAATTTATGTGTGATATAGTCTAAGATGAGGGGTCATGTACCAGAGCCTTGCTAAAATAAAGGGTAACTCCAATACCTGAAAATTCAGGTTATCAATCGGTGTTCTACTCCCTCAAACCCACACTTAGAGTATGGCACCATCCTCACAATCAAGAGCTAGTGGTTACTGATGAAACTTTTTCTTTCTGCACTATTAAAGGGTTTGTATGAGATTAGAAACACATGACTGCTTTCTTCCAGAAACAGCGCCACTCCTGTCCATAGGCTGTGTCTGTTATTGCAGCTAAACTGCCTATTCTCTTGAATGGGATTGAACTGCAATACCAAACACAGCCCATCAATAAGAGTGTCACTTTCTGGAAGAGAGCAGCCATCTTTTTTATTTTTTATATTTCAAACGACCCCTTTAATAATGATTATTTTTTTTTTTTTTTACCCAGCAGAGCGACTATATTGTTAGTCCACATAAGAAATTCCACAGTGACCTCCAATTTCAGCAGTTAATAATGATATAGAACAAAACGTGATGGCGTAGAGCAGGTCATAAAATAATCAGTAAAGGAGACGGAAACTATACGCTATGTAGGGCATTTAATAGCCCAGGGAGTGATTATTTATCTGTCTGCCTATGTACAAAGTAAAGCTTTCAAGCTGCTCTGCTCTATCACATGGAAATACTCAGTGGTACTGCAGCTTCATCACTTACTAGAGGGCACAGACACGACAGAATTATACAACATACAGCCAAAAATGCCGCTGATCAGATCTTCACAACTATTGTCCTGTCCAGATGATGTCAGACTCTGCGGTCTTGATACAATAACAACCCCGTTGTTCACAGTCTATGTTTCCATGCATGCACAGATCTGAGCCTTCATACATGTGTAGAAATAAGCAGAGGCCCTGGACAACAGGGTGACACGACACCCACAGCCATATTATTTACATACAAATGTCTGGTAAACAATCATTCTGAAGATCTTATTGTCCGCATTTTTAAGCATAATCCATCTTAGTAAGTTATCTTGTTGCTATAAAAACTTTTTATAGTCCTGTAATACAGCAACCATAGAAGTGTATGGCGCCCACAGTACCTCCATATGCCTCTAATTTTATATGGAGACATATAGAGGTTTTTGTCTGTCTAATTGATGCAGAATACAACAGAAAAAAAAGCTGTATGCCTCCATATGAAATTAGAGACATACAGAGAGGGCCCCATAGACTATGCATGCTGTATTACCTGCCATGTTGCTTCTAGGGGACACAATCTCTTAATACGGCTCCATATGATGGCAGTCAGAGTACACATGGCACCGTAGTAGGGAGCCACGGGGACTCTCTGCATCGGGCCTTAGATATCAATTACTTAAAGAGGCTCTGTCACCAGATTTTGCAACCCCTATCTGCTATTGCAGCAGATCGGCGCTGCAATGTAGATTACAGTAACGTTTTTATTTTTTTAAAAAGAGCATTTCTGGCCAAGTTATGACCATTTTTGTATTTATGCAAATGAGGCTTGCAAAAGTACAACTCGGCGTGTTTACAGTAAAAGTACAACTGGGCGTGTATTGTGTTCGTTACATCGGGGCGTGTTTACTTCTTTTACTAGCTGGACGTTGCGTATAGAAGTATCATCCACTTCTCTAAACAACGCCCAGCTTCTGGCAGTGCAAAGACACACCGTGTTCTCGAGAGATCACGCTGTGACGTCACTCACTTCCTGACCCAGGTCCTGCATCGTGTCGGACGAGCGAGGACACATCGGCACCAGAGGCTACAGTTGATTCTGCAGCAGCATCGGCGTTTGCAGGTAAGTCGATGTAGCTACTTACCTGCAAACGCCAATGCTGCAGAATGAACTGGATCCTCTGTCGCCTGCTGCCGATGTGTCCTCCTCGCTCGTCCGACACAGGATGCAGGACTTGGGGCAGGAAGTGACGTCACAGCGTGATCTCTCGAGAACACGCTGTGTGTCTGCACTGCCAGAAGCTGGGTGTTAACGAACAGAAGTGGATGATGCTGATTCGTCAGCATCATACACTCCCATTCCCAACGCCCAGCTAGTAAAAGAAGTAAAAACGCCCCGATGTACACACATAATACACGCCCAGTTGTACTTTTACTTTAAACACGCCCACTTGTACTTTTGCAAGCCTCATTTGCATAAATACAAAAATGGTCATAACTTGGCCAAAAATGCTCGTTTTTTAAAATAAAAACGTTACTGTAATCTACATTGCAGCGCCGATCTGCTGCAATAGCATATAGGGGTTGCAAAATCTGGTGACAGAGCCTCTTTAAGTGTTTGTTACTAAAAGTGTATGACCCTATAAAGCTTAGTTCGCCTTTCATCTTTTATATAACCTATAAAATTATGTTCCACCACGTCTTATTGCCCATTCTCCTCCACATCTGCAGTCACAATTCTGCAGACTGTGCCATATATTTAAATCTTCCAGCATTCATTTCTGATTCAGCATCTGTATAGGTTGTAAATTGCATTCATGAGAGTTTTCATATCAGGCTCCGTACATTAAGCGGAGCATATTAAAATCTAGCTCCACCGGTATACAGCACTGCAAAGAGCATTGCCTTATGGGGGTGTATCTGTCTGCCAAGATGGGACCCCATAGATGAGGAGAACAGGGGTCCTGAATCCTGTTTCTCCTAACTGATCGACCGCAGTAAGGAGGACATTGAACAGCGCGTCGGTCGTTCAAGCGTGCTGTCGCTCCATACAAATTCTGGGAATAATGGAAACAACAGAACACAGCGCCGATGTGATCCCAGCACTGGAGCCCCCAGGGATCAGTCAGTTATGACCTATCCTGTGGCTAGGTGTGAGTTGTCGATTCTGGGAATACCTCTTTCATAGTTAGAAAATTTTCCAGGAATACATATTATCCTATGATTTTACTCAAAATGTCACAATCTAGACCCAGCCTAAACTTGTAGCTGTTTATGTTTGCCAGTGTATTACAACTAATGTGTCTCATATGATGGATTAACAATGCTGACACGACAGGAGAAAAGCAACTTTGTAGCAATTATTAGGCAAGGGCTCCAAGGCGATACAGACGCAATTTACAGTAAAATTACGGCATTACACCAAATTGCGAGCGATTCCGTGGAGCATCGGGCCACTTTAACACGGCAGTATTTTGCAGCAGTATTTGAAAGCAAAAACCAGGAGTGGGTCCAAAACATGGAAGAGGTACAAATCTTTCCTTTACACTTTTTCTCAGTTTCTGTTCCACTCCTCGTTTTGGCTTACAAATATTGATGCAACATACTGACATAAATACTACCGTGTAAAAGGGACTTTAATCGGTTCTTCCAAAACATGCATTGAGGTGGAGAAACTCTTTAAGGCCGGTTTCCCACGTAGCGTAAACGCTGTGGAATTTCTGCATCGGAATTGTGTGCGAAAATTCCGCCGCATTTACAGTAGCAGCAAAGTGGAGCAAATTTAGTAAATCTCATGCCCACGCTGCGAAAAAAAAATGCAGCATGAACGTTAATAAATTTACCTGTGATGCGGAATTTAATTCCGCAGCATGTCAATTTATGATGCGTTTTTCTTGCTTTTCTGTTGCGGGTTTTCCCCATTTAATTCAATGGGGATGCAAAATCAGCATGCAGAAAGCCAAGTTTTGTAATTACACAGCAAAAATCGCAACTCCGGAAAAAAAAAACAACTTACCCAGCACTCCCTCCTTCTTCCTGGAGTCCGGCCTACTGGGATGACGTTTCAACTCATGTGACTACTGCAGCCAATTACAGACTGCAGTGTCACATGGCATGCAGCGTCATCGTAAGAGGCCGGAGGGAACGTCAAAGGATGGGGGGTGTAAGTATGAGGGCTTTTTTATGCAGCAGAAATTCCGTCCAATAAACCGCACCACCACTGCGGGTTCCAGGTCGGATATGCTGCGTGATTTTTACGCAGCGTATCTGGGCCATGGGAACCTGGCCTAAAGGGAACCTGTCACCAGCATTTTACCTATTAAACCAGCAATACCTGCTGGTAGGGGGTGAAAAATCATTTTTATGTAACCTATAATTATCTTCTAAGTCAGCTCTGTACCTTTAGTATTACATTTTTTAGTGTTCTCGTGCCGTATGCTAAAGAGCATAAACGAGTCCTATTTTAGTTTGGAAAAAATCAAATGTTCATTCCTCAAGCCTTTCTCAGTTAACCACGCCTCCTTTTGATTGACAGCTCTTCACCTCCCAAAGCACACACAAAATCCCGCACTTGCGCATCCGTATTTTGTACTGATGAGTGCGCACAACGGAACACCATAGTGCAGTAACTAGATTTGGGGCCCGGATGAAGCAGGGAAGGGTGTCGGGACATGACAGGTGCATGCGCGCTATCTCAGACGAGATTTTGGCATTCAGGGCAGGCCAGTTTTCGGCAGTGGGCAGGCATAAGAAGAGTAACGAACAAGACTGCAGCATTATAACCATATAAGGCGCAAAATGTTTGCAGACCGCTATTTACAGTCGGAGAAGGACTTTAGGGGAGGGGATTATGGCAATGAACTATTGACGGCAGCGGCCAGCGAGGGGTGAATAGAGTTCAATAGGTAAAATGCTGGTGACAGGTTCCCTTTAAGCAAATACAGGGCAAATATGTGAATACCGCAAATTCCTCTATTTCCTGCTCTCTTCCCATTGAATTTCCTCTAAGTAATAGGAAGTGGAAAAGGATGTAGAGCTAGTTGTAAACTCTTTGTATTGCTGCGGGTCAGGCATACGAGAATTGTCGTTCAGATAGTATATTATTTTGTAGCTTAGAAAATGGCTTTAAAATGTTTTGCTATAATTGCATGCTGGTATCTTTATTTATACGTTTTTGTCTAGAATAGTGGAAAATAAGTATTTATATTAATAGAGTCCCAAATATTTTACTGGTATGTGGTTTCATGATAAATAAGTCAAATAATAGTCTGTGGAGGTTGTTAAAGATGATACATCTGTAAATATAAAACATTTATCTAACTGTTCCTTTCCTGTGTTTGATAACAGTCAACATGGCTACCATTACAGCTCAAGGGTTGTCACCCAGCTTTCTTAGAGTCCTAAACAACAGATCTGCCTTGTTACGCAGCAGTACATCCCATATAACTAGTCAGGTTAGATTGCGGGGGGAGGGGGGGGGGGGTTCTGTCTGATTCTTTTGACTACTCCAGAATGAGCAGAGCCAGATGTGTTTGGCAGCCGCTCATTCCAAACTCCTCCATAAGATTAACATGTTAATGGAGGCATTATCTATTTTAATTGTCAGCCAGACGTTATTTCAGCTGATGGTTGTCTAATATCTATATCTGAATTCAATTTTGCGATCAAATTCATCACGGGTTGTGTCGACCATCACAACATGATTGATGATACTGATGAAGAGGATATCCATAAGGTAATATTAAAGGGAATGTGTCGCAAATTAAACCTTTATTTTTTTAAAGTAAGTTACTTATTTCTATTATAGTTTTTACGTTTTTTTGCTGTATTTTTTTTTCTTCCACATGGTGGAAAGTATTAAAAATTAAATAATAATTTGACATGTTTTCCTATGTTGGCCACCAGAGGGAGCACTTCCCAGAATTACAGCAAGGTGAATAAGGCAAAGCAACCTGACTCACAGCTGCTGTAAATGTGGGAGGGAATCTCACCCCCCCCCCTCCTACAAGCCAGGAAAAGGTGTCTTCAAATTGCTAAGCAGTGGCCGGCTGCCATTTTGGGTGGGATTCAGCAGCTGGCAGAAGCTATAGGACACACCAAAAGGCTAAGGATATGTTCACACGCTTACTAAACCAAGGGAAAACAGCTCCTGATTTTCAGCCATTTTTTAATTAAACTCTCGTTTTTGGCGGCGTCTTTTACGCCTGTTTTTGGAGCTGTTTTTCTATAGAGTCAATGAAAAACGGCTCCAAAATCGTCCCAAGAAGTGACATGCACTTCTTTTTGGCGGGCGTCTTTTTACGTGGCATTTTTGGAAAACGGGCGTGTAAAAAATGCCCCGTCGGAACAGAACGCCGTATTTCTCATTGAAACCAATGGGCAGATGTTTGTAGGCGTTCTGCTTCCGATTTTTCAGCCGTTTTTCGGGATGTTTATGGCCCGAAAAACGGCTGAAAACATTGCGTGTGAACATACCCTTACAATGATGAAAGTGAAATGAATGACTTTTAATTTGACAGGTTCACACGGCGTGTATTTTACACGTTTTTTTGCGCATTTTATGTGCCAAAAACCACATAATAAAACGCTTGATTACGCTTTTTATTTATATAATTGGTAAAGTGCGCTGCTAGTACATACAACGCGCTTTTTTACACATGCGTTTTGTTTAGGGGGAATTGTGTGTGTGGTGTATGGGGAGTGCTCGCCGCTGATTCTTCAAAACAGCTGAGAAGCAGCTGTGAAGTATCAGCGGCGCCCGTGCATACGCCGCTGCACAAAAATAGAAAACAGCTCTGCTGCGCACACTACACACACATAGCTCTGCTGCACGAGCGCACACACTCAGCTCAGCTACACAGACACAAAAACTCAGCTCTACTACACAGACACACACACTCAGCTCTACTACACAGACACACACACTCAGCTCTACTACACAGACACACACACTCAGCTCTACTACACAGACACACACACACTCAGCTCTACTACATCTTAGCTCCGCACACAGTCCACACTGACAATACATCTAGCGACAGGGGGGGGGCTGTCGGGGGGGGCATCGGGGGTCACGAGAGTGGTGGTCTGTGAGAGAGAGAGGGACATACAGAGAAACACACCTTACCTGCAGTGCAGCCGGTCTTTATAATGGTGCCTGCTATGGCCCTAAAAACCGGCTTCTCTGCTGTGTAACTCTGACCTGCGTCTACGCACTACAGACCAGATAGCAGAAGCAATGAATGGCTGCCGTTCATTGACTCCTATGCATTGTAGCTGCCGTATTCCATCTCTGTATGTGTCGTTAATCGACACATACAGAGATGAAAAAAAAATGGCAACACCCATAGAGAAGTAAAAGTATGAATACATTAAAAAGTAGAAAGTGAAAACACAAATAAATAAAATTTTTGTTTACATTATATTAAAAGCAATATAATAATAATAATAATAAAAAAAAATCATGAGACCTTCCCTTTAAGTTCAAGAAAAATCTGACATCAGTGTATTATGAAATAGAAAATTCAATGACCTTACATAGACTACTTATTCATAGGAGTAAATGTCATATTTTAGGAACATTGTCATTGACGTTTGTCGCAGATCCTTTTCTTCATGACTAATATAATGTACCCTGTGTCACTTTTTCTCTTCCCCCTTCCTACCGTCAGTATCCAATTATCACCGAATTTGGGGATGAACAGAACTTTTCACCTTATGATACTAAAGAGGGATCTCTGCTGCGCAACGATGTCTCCCAACATGAGGTGAGTGGGGAAGAGTCTTCACTGTTGCTTGGCACAGCTCCCACCCTCCTTCAAAGCTATATATATGTATATATATATCTCTGTTGGCTCTGCTACCCTGATGACTCATGTGTATATAAAATCTCATTCCACCCCCTCGCTCCTTTCTAGAGTAACTACTTATAGTAATAATGACACACTGCATAAATGGCACCGTACACCCACCTCCTTCACACTCTCCTAGGGGTGATTCTCAAGAGCAAAACAACAATATGGCAGTGACAAGTTACATAATAATGGCACTAGGTGACTGCACTTTGATTCCTAAAAACAAAGTATATTAAGGTAACAAACAATAGAAGGTATGCGTACAGTAGAATGAATGCAATATAATATACGAGCTGTGGCAATTCCTTTGTAAACCAAAATATATATATTTCTCTAACCATTTCAAGCATCACCAGATATGATATTATATATATATATATATATATATATATATATATATATATATATATATATATTGCTATTGTGGTTAGGTTAGGACACTAATGACTCTTTCAGATTTACCTTAGACTGGTCACATGACAGCCCAGACCCTGGCACCGCCACAGGTTATAGACCAAGAAGCGCCTGTGCAATAGAAATATAGGTTATATTCTGCCAAAAAATCACTTGGAAAAAAATTCTGTCTATACATATGTATATCGACTCATAAAATACATAGAAGTTCTCCACCTACAATTATTTGTATTCATTAGTCATACAGGCCAAGTGTTTTTGCTTATCTGTAACCGCTGCTAGAGTAAATACGATTTGTTTGTCAGGTAACATGCCCCTAGCAAAAAGTCTGTGTGAGATTATTAAGTTCTTCACTCAGTGCCAATTTGGACCCTAGTGAATTGGTCATTTTTTTTAAATTATAATTTTATTTTTTTTAAAGGAGGTAAGCTTAAATTATTACTGCCATAACACTGCCCCAACAACCGTGCCATACAGTGCCAACTAACAGCATCATACCATACATAAAACAGTAATAGTGGTCAAATATAAATGCTACACTGTTACTACTACTATTTTTTTAACAATAAATTTAGGTGGGAACTCTTTTATTCCGATTTTATGAAAATAAGGCCATCAAGTTTCACATTGAATTAATAACTCAGTGCACTGATGAAAAATTCCTTCATAATGTGGCTTATTCTTATAGTTCACATATAAATATACATGATCCCTATAGTTTATGAAATGCCATCTGAGCAGGCCCCTACAGCTAAATAAATGTCCTTTACTTTTCTTGCTAAATGCAAATCTCTTCTTCAATCCTCTGGACTCCAGGAGCAGCAGTATTTGAATTACATTTTGGATTATTAAAGTGTCAATAATTTAACTATATTTTTCCTGCAGCTTCAAAATAGCCAAGAAAATGAAGAGCAGCTGGGAGAGATGGTGCGTGCATGTGAAAAGATGTGTGCGGAGAGGAGTGACCTGCACGAGGAGTTAAGTGAAATGGTAAGGGCAAGAGAAAATTACTATAAAAGTCCAGGCAGTACTAGTATAGGATGGAAATGCATGCGGTGGACAGAAGCAAGGACTGTGCAAAAATACAGGAGGCCGCTGGTGACTGCATGAATGTCCATTATAATGTATCTCTCCAGTGTGATTTTTACTTTAATCTGAGTTTAAACAGAGATAGAATATTGAATCTATCAGGAGGGTTAAATGCACTGTCTTTCCATAAATGTCAGGGCAGCTCTGTTTACTTAAGAAATGATTTTGAAGTTGTTCATTGCGTGCAGTCAATTTCTTTGAAAATGTGATTCCTAAGCAAATAATGCAAAACAGAGTTATGTAACGGACCAGTTAGCAACCAAGCCAATATTCGCTTTTCACAACCAAATCAGAAAAATGAAAGGGCATGTCTGTGGTGCGCTATAATTTCTTGTTACAATCTGCTTTGACCTTTTCGGGATGAAGAAATGCACTTCTAATAGAAAGATTACCTTAAGAAGCTGTAGTAGTGGGTGCTATAAACACTATGCGGCCCACCAAACCAGGGGCTGTAGTCAACTTCTATTCAATTAGGTGGTGCAATATGGAGGAGTATCTGCTCACCGCAAAATAGTAACCGTTCTTAAAGGCCTTTGGATGACGCTAATTGGCTACGAGAGTAGGTGACAGGCAGCCAAGCCTGATGCCACCTCTTGATCTACAGTCCTAAGGGTCTGTTTAGAGGCTAGATTTAATACCAACTGCTTCAACATGGCTGGGTCATTTTCCAGTCTATCAGCCCCCATACACATAAAGTTGTTGATGGATCGAAAAATGCTAAGATCCGCCAACATCAATTCAAAGTAAACGGGCAGCTTATATTCCAACCGTAACTCCTACTATAGCTAGCATATGAGACTGCATGCTCCACATGGGCATGGACTGTGGACTATATAAATACAATTCAATTACATAGTACTGCATGGCATATTACTGCTATAAAAATAATGCAATTGATAAATGGGGAGATGGTCTTATTACCAGAGTCTGAGCATTGATCGAGAAGGTAGTAAGTAATCTAGATGCTGTACATTTGTATAGAGCGAAAATAAGGTGATTGTGGGGATGGCGTATGATGGATGAACAAGAAAGAAGCGAGATAGGAAGTGTGTGGGAGGGGAATGAAAAGAGAATGAGATGGGAGTTTAGTAGGTGGATATGAGCAAGGGAATAGCTTGTCTGTAAAGCAAGGAATTCAGAGTGTGGGAGAGCGGCAGAGAGGTGATCCATTCACTGACAGATCATCAACAAGATAATGCCCAACCGGAAGCAAAGCCGCGAGGATTGTGTGGAGAGAAAGAAACAAGCTAACAGGACACACTTACAAAAATAATACTTATACACAATCAGAAATGCGAAGCCTCTATTGAAATAAACAATCTTTAATGGGCCAAAACTTAAAATACCTTAAGTTGCATATAAAAAAATAAGCTATAATAATACTTGAGGCCTTTAGATTCTACTGCTACATACAATAAGAGCAAAGCTACAAGTGGCTGGTAATATATTATTCTATGACGCAATCATTTAGACATGGCGATCTCAGTAGATCCATTTCTGTAGCGTGTATACAGTATAGCGCCTATATAGTATGCTCTAATGATTTACTGCAGAATGTGATACCATTGAAAGGCAGTATAGTTATTCTTCATGGAACTTTTAATCTTCCTTCAGAACAGTATCCCATATCTAACAATCTTTGGCAACTGTTAGGATAGGCTCACACTGTGCGTTCTTTTTTTTGTGTGCATTTTTTAGGCTTCGTTCACATCTGTGTCAGGCTTCCGTTCACGGGTTCTGTTAGACCTTTACGTCAGGGGAACCCATGAATGGAAAGCAAACAGAAATGATAACTTTAAGTTTGCATTACCATTAGTTTCAATGGTAATGCTTCCATTGCTAATGGTTTCCATTTGTCTCCGTTTCGTAAGGTTTCCGTTTTTTTGGCAGAATCAATAGCGTAGTCGACTGCAGAAAAGTCTAACGGAACCCATGAACGGAAGCCCGACACAGATGTGAACGATGCTTAACATGCATTTTTTTTGTTTTGGTAAATGATTCCCATGTTTTTAATGGGCGTTTATCAACCAAAACCAAAACAAATTAAAAAAAACCTTAAAAACGCAACAAATACACAGTATGGACCAGCTTTAGGCTGGCCATACGCATTAGATTCATGTCATCCGAACCTGACCATTTTGTGGTTACCGCTAATTTTTTAATGTGTATGATGGCGTCCCGACTTTCCTTGATGACAGGTGTCGGGGAGGAGAAGGATAGGGCATGTTGAGATCCAACATTCCCGATCCTTTTGCTTGCAAATAGATAAGCCGCTGCCAGAGGAGTCTGGCAGTGGATTTACTCATTCTCCCTATTGAAATCACATGAATGCTCGGCCGTGCATGTGTATGGGGGAGTCGGGAGGAATAGCTGATCGTTCAGCCAACAGCTATCTCAAATGTTTGGCCACCTTTAGACTGGTTGTTGTAGACAACTATACATTTACATGTTAGGAAAATACCTCCAATGCATTTGCTGAGAAGTACTGTGTCCAGTACTAAAGTGTTAAAAAAAAAATGGCTGCTTTCTTGCAGAAACAGTGCCACTTTTGCTCATGGGTTATGTGTGGTATTGCAGTTCAGCCCCATTCAAGTAAATGGGGCTGAGCTGCAATACCAAACACAGCCTATGGACAATAGTGGCACTGTTTCTGGAAGAAATCCCTGTGGTACTGATATAACCAATCACATCTTTTTAAGTTTCTTACCACTGATAATAATGAATAAAATTGTGAATCTTCGTGTCTCTACCATAAAAGGAGGATAATTAAAAGCTTTAAATGGGAAGCATGACGGGGTTGTAGACTGCACTATAAGGCCATATGAATGTGAGGGTATGTGCACACACACTAATTACGTCCGTAATTGACGGACGTATTTCGGCCGAAAGTCCCGGACCGAACACAGTGCAGGGAGCCGGGCTCCTAGCATCATACTTATGTACGATGCTAGGAGTCCCTGCCTCGCTGCAGGACAACTGTCCCGTAGTGTAATCATGTTTACAGTACGGGACAGTTGTCCTGCAGCGAGGCAGGGACTCCTAGCATCGTATATAACTATGATGCTAGGAGCCCGGCTCCCTGCACTGTGTTCGGTCCGGGACTTGCGGCCGAAATACGTCCGTCAATTACGGACGTAATTAGTGTGTGTGCACATACCCTGATAGAGGGGCAAAGAGAGGTTCTTGCTCTGGAAGACTTGCCATTGATTTCAGTGACCGGTACCTATTACTACTCCGTGTCACTGCAAGGAAAAAGTGGATGTGCCAAAAAGCTTGACCCTGGTGATCAGTTCATTGCCTTGGGCGCTACTGACGAAAGGGGGGTTTTATGTTGTATGCTACAACACAAAATGGATCTGCGTAGTTGCCATCAATAACATCACTATTTTCTTTTGCACTGGATTTCATAAATATTTCATATCTTCGTGATAAGTGGGAAACAAAATTCAGGAAAAATAACATGGCACAAGAAAAATGTGGTAGGATTGAACCAGCCTCTGTAGTTGAGCCAAGTGGTAACAGATGGTGATAGTATCTTGTAATGGTGCTGAAAACATAGGAGATGGCAGGGTAAAGAGCAGAGTTTTGTTAGAGAGGATTCTATGTAACGTATGACATGCTTATATTCTATGTGCACACGTTCTCTGCAAATGCCACATACAATATTTATAGGCGACATTATGAATATATCCTGTTCTGGAATAACTTACAAGTCACTCAACCCTGCAAGGAATAGATAGCAGTCCAAACATAGTTGTATCAGTAAGTCTGGTAGTGTTGAGCATCAGGTACCTGGGGTTGCAAGTGTATGAGGAGTAGATGAGTCAATTGGTGAATATATTATATATATGTGTCTATGCTATGTATTACAGAAGGGCCTTGTTCTGAGCCACGTAGCCCACATCCAGTCTCTGGAGCAGCAGTTACAGATGTGTGCTGAGCCGCATCCTTTCCCCGGCTCTGCTCTCTCGGATCCTGACATGCAGTATCTGTCGCTGCACCATGGACCAGATATGTCGCATGGTGAGTCAGTGGAACTTGGACAGGCAGCTACTACCGACTTTGTGAAAATGAAGACCGCTCTTCTCAAAGTTGTCATATAATTAAACCTGCAGACAATCTTATTTCTCTTGCAATATCTCAATAATTCCTGCTAAGCATTTGAAAAACATCCTGCATAAAATTATACCAATAAACTTGTAATTTCATCATCCTTGTTTTTTTTTTTTGGGGGGGTAACCATGTTGTATTTTTTGTACTATTTATACTGCCATAAATATATCTTCACAATAATATACTGATAAAACCAACAGAGTTCCCATTGTAACCAATATGATCTCCCTTGCCAAGTTTTAGAACATCCTATGAGCTGGCAGGCTCCCCGCAGCTTGGATTTACAGCGTGATATGGCAGCTCAGAGGAGAGATGCTGAGCTGGAAGAGACAAAAAGAGATTTGCAAAATGCTCAGCGCAGGGAAAAGCAACTAAAAGAAGATGTTCTGCGCCTAGAAGAAGAGCTGAAACAACTTCAGGAGACCCGGGAACAGGTAAGGGAATAAGGATTTCTAAAGAAATGCTAATATCATGTTCTGGTTCTGTGTTGTCTGCAATATTTGGTTGTTAGGCAGTTTATCCCCAGCAACCAGACTGTCTGATGTGATTCAGTTGATCAGAGCTGGACTGGGACTGTCCTAACAGCAGAGAAGGGGGAAAGCAGAATGGCTGTCATGCAAATCTATTCCACTTATCAAGCTGCAATATAAGTCCGATTTTTCTAAAAATGTAGAGAACCTTTTAATTCCAAACATTACCCTGAAGAGGACGTCACAGAATTTATGTTCTTACTGTGTGCATGCGGCCTTCGGGACATTCGATAACACTCTGGGAATAACAATCCAGGTGCCTTCTTGTTTTGTCTTACAGAACCATAAATAGAACTAAAATATCTATTAAAAGACTATGTGAATTGTGCACGTTTGCAAAATATCGAATAGAAAAAAAATGTTGCAGGTGTATAAAGAGTAAAGGAAAGTGTATATAGTGTAATAGTGTAAGTGTAAGGCTGCATGCAGACTTCCGTTGGCCGTTGTTCGGACGCTAATGACGGTTCCGAGAAACACGGACCACACACGGATGGCTTCCGTGTGCAGTCCGTTGTTTCACGGACCAAATCAATAAAGAAGCTGAGACTTCCGTCAAAAACGGACAGGAGTTACAATTGGCAAAATTGCAACGGCCTAGGGATTTAGTGGGATTGTCTCTTTCTGACTTGTATTTATATTATCTGGCTGGTCAGCTCAAATATATGGCCTCCTGGGTATCACCTGACGTACCAGGGGGTTTGGAGCATTGTTTGGCAAGTTATTTGAGTTTACCTATATTATGGCCTGTGCTAGATCCTTTAATTTCACTTGGTAGGCGATCCTTACCAATACATAAAGTTGCGCGTAATGTTTGGATAGCGGCACTTAAGATCTCCTGGCGCGACCAGATTATAGATGAAACACCTCTATGGCAGAATACGGTACTTGATCAATATAAAAGAGTATCCGGCACACCAATATAGAAAAAAAGGTATTTTCGGTCTAGGTGACCTTCATCAGGCACTGAGCCGTGCTGGGCAACTGAATTGACGAGCGCTAGTGGTGCTGATAGCGGCTGGCCGCTGTATCATGGCGCCAGCCGCTATCAGCACCACTAGCGCTCGTCAATTCAGTTGCCCAGCACGGCTCAGTGCCTGATGAAGGTCACCTAGACCGAAACGTCGCACTCTGCCACTGGCATTAGAAACACAATAAAAAATACCTTTTTTTCTATATTGGTGTGCCGGATACTCTTTTATATTTATGTTTGGGTTGGGCCCCTATCCGTGCAAAACCTCACCCTTCCACGTATCTGGTGCTATCTGAACCTTTACACAAACGGTACTTGATCAGTTAAGTCACTCACAGGATGATGCATTTTGGTCGATACTGGGGGTGGTTACTGTGGGAGATCTATTTGTGAATAATGTGATGCTCTCCTTTGCCCAGATTGCGGAGACTTACCAGGCTCCACGACGGGCCTTCTATAAATATCTGCAATTACGTCATTCACTGCAGACTCAGTTTAGTGGCAGGGATGTCCTTATTTCTACCTATCCCTTGATTGGAATTATTAGGTCGCAGGGCCCTGGGGGGTTGATATCATCCATCTACTCTTTCCCTCTCCACGCGAAGGCAAATAAAGCAGCTTTCCCAGCAATGGACAGGTGGCAGTCCTTGATTCCATCCCTAGATGAGGACTCCAGATCGAGTCTTTTAGAATCGCATAGATTCGTATCTCCTGCTATTAACAACAAGCTAATACAGCTCTACATCATATACCAGAGCTATCTTACCCCGGTCCGTCTTTATAAAATGGGTAGACGATCTAATCCCAGGTGTCTGTATGAACCTGCAGATTTTCATCATATGATATGGGAATATCCTGTGCTTCAGGATTTTTGGACCGAAGTTACTGATTTGCTATCCCGGGTATTGGATGTCCCAGTTCGACTGGATCCAGGTGTTTGCTTATTTGGGTTAGTGGAGGATGAGATTTGTTCTATTCCTATTCGCACGTGCCTTCGGGAAACGTTATTTATGGCTCGACAGGCAATAGCTATTAGATGAATGAATCCTAGATCTCCTACTAAATCTATGTGGATAGAATTGATTAATTCTATGATACCTTATGAGCGGATTTTTTACATTAACAGAAGATGCCCTGATAAATTCCACCGGGTGTGGGATCGCTGGTGTAACTCTGATCTTATGTCTTATTCTAGCACTGCATTGTCTATAGCTCTTAGAGCACTTCCTACCTAGGGGCTCTGCAATAATACTGTTTGTCTCTCTCTTTGGGTACCTTATGGCCTTTGGTTGTAGTTTGGTCTACCTATTTCCTTTATGTCTGCATGTTATATTTGGATCTTGATGGATCTTTTTGTCTTCAATATTGTAGTGTATAGCTTCTTCCGAGCGGAAACAGAATGTCATGCACTGTATATGTATGTGATATGTTTTATATGATATGTTTGATTATTTGGGTATATGTTTGTGATTTATTGTAATGCCATGTACTTCTGGCATGATATTGTAACACGCAATTTTGTATACCTATTGGGCATGTCCGCTGTGCGGGGGCCCAGAAGTTTCTTTTTCTTTCTGTGTTTATGTATCTCATTCAATAAAATGAGTTTAAAAAAAAACAAAAAACGGACAGGAGTAGGACCTGCACTACTTTTGACGGACGGCCGCACGGTTCCGTTAAAACAACGGAAGTGTGCATGGCCCCATTGAAATGAATGTGTCAGGGTGCTATTAGTTAAAACAACGGACAGCACCCTGATGAAAAAACTGAAGTGGGCATGAGGCCTAATTGCATGACTGACATTAGAGGCGTTCAACCTGTCCAGTCGCACCGGGCCCATCATCTTTCATTACTGAAGGTGCACCACTGGCCCTGGTAGCCTGAGCACTCAAAGCTTGCACGCCCTGAATTTATGTAAAGGCCGAAAACCCGCCAGAATGCAGCTTAATTTCCTAGCTTATTGATTGGTAGTATTATTTAGGCAACTATCTGACAATGTTATTTGTATACTGTATGATTGTGTTATTAGGAGACTATATAATACACTATAATGGGAAGGGGGACTTTAAAAAGGTACTGTACGATCAGAGGCTGGAGATGGATGGATGGATGGATAGATAGATAGATAGATAGATAGATAGATAGATAGATAGATAGATAGATAGATAGATAGATAGATAGATAGATAGATAGATGTTTGTATTACATAAGTGATCAGTTTTAAACAGAAATATTTTGATTTCCCACACAAACATGGAACCTGCAGTCCCCGCATATCGCTATCCATACATCTACCAAAGGTTGAGTAACTGATGTAGTGCAAGAAGCACACATATAGACAGGGCAGTAGACAGATTGTGGATATACACTCCATAAACTCCCCTAAAAAGCCTATATGTAATTATATCAAAATGTATGTCATATATAATTTTGTTTTGTTTGTTAGGTTAAACTATGTAATAACTCAAGAGCCTTCTAGTAACTTTTATGTATTCATTGTGAATTTAGGAACTGACCACTGGACAGACGCGGCGGGAGATGGCGTGGTTGAAAGAGGTGGGAGATGACCAGTAAGTGGCCTGTTGTCTCAAAATTGTTCATTGTTGTGAGACTATAAACACATTGTTATATATATATATATATATATATATATATAATGTTAATTTGCATGGCTAGACCAAAATAACGGAGATGACATTACCCTGAGATGAAGGTTTCAATTCACCCAGCTGAGTGCTGCCTTGTATGCAGGTAATGCTGAATGAAATGATCCGTGGGAAGTGAATGATGTACTGGGGACAATGGTGCATATCTGTCCTGTTGGACCAGTATTGTATTTCACTTGTTGCTCCCCTTAAATCTGGATCATGACAACAGACCTGGTGTTGGTATGGTTGTTCAGTGCAGTCTTGATGACTATTGTACACAATGCGTGTTCTTCAGCTGTGACATTGTGTAACTTGTGTTCCAACATTATACATTAATTTCTACGGGATTATTGTATAAAACTTTCTAACAACACTTGACCGAGTAGCACTTTGACCTACTAATGGATTTTCAGAATTCTGCAGCTATGTACACAAATTCGATCACTGGTGACATTACTATTGCTTTGGCTGACACTTTCCACGGGCTACATATAAAACAAATACAGTACTCCATGGAGATGAATGGTTATACAGATTTTTTTTGTCTTATTATGCTATATTCCCTATAATCATTACACCTTGCACATTACATTACCACAGTGCAGCAGTCTGATAAGTACTAATATGGAAATGTAACATATACAGCAGGGCCAATGTTTGTTATGAATGGTATCTTATGTGTAGTTAAAGCCTGATTGTAACCCAAAATACGTTCAATGTAAAAATAATCAAATGATACATGCATTAGAAGACAGACATAAGTACCTGATCTTTCTTAATCAATTGTTATCATTATTTTTTTTGAATTATTTAAATTGGCAGTACACATAAAACACTACTACATACTGTAAATCTTAACATTCAGCCTGTAATCCCCCTTTCCCTGTCAGCAGGATCTCTGTAAATATTCAGAAACCTACTTAGTCCATCTAGTGTAAAACAGTACAGAGAAGATAGTGAGGGGGAGCATCAGGCATCGACTGATTGTATTTTTGGACCGTACCCTCAGTTTGACTACAGTTCACTCCCATGTCACATTCACAGGGTCCAGGCTACTAAGAAATGTGGATATGTTGTGGCCCTCACACTGTAAGGTCTCTGTACGTGCAGAACTGACGTATGGTAGTCACCAATTAATTTCCTTTCTTGAATAACAACAAAGAGGCTTTGCGGGATATGTAAAAATAAGATATTTGACTCCTTGGCACTGTGGAGCTACTATTTTGCTAGGGGGAAAAAAAATCACCGGTGGATTAGCCACAAGTTGGCCACCGTGAGCAGTCGCATGTAGTGAGAGCTCCTGACTAACCTGTGCTACAGCGGCCCCCGGCGACTCCTAGCGATTCACAGCATTCCGTGACATTCGGTGACAGCTGACCTACCAAGCAGCCTTGGACCCCTGGACACAGCGGTTGTAGCAGAATTAGCAGTCACTAAGGTGGTGGTGCATACCAACTCCTGGGCATTCCTGGACGCTCCTGGGTATTTTCAGTGGTGTTCTTTCTGCACCAGCGCCCCCACGTAGCGAGGCTCCAGTACAGACCAGGCTCCTGTCGGCATCGTTTGGCAGTGACTGCTACCTGGGACTTCTGGTACCTCTGAACAAAAAAAAAAAAAAAAGTTTGGTGGTTGTATTTATCTCAGGCTTTTGGGGGAAGTCCTCTCTATAAAAAATGATTTCTATGGTTCATCTGTTGGACGGATAACCGGATTAAAAAAAATCACAGGTGATTAAGGTTTTTAAGGGCACAAGGACAACTAAAGCCACCATTAAGCTTTTTGGACACCTATGTGTATGTCTTCGAGGAATCAAATGGTAGAATGAGGTGAACTGCATTCATAAATAAACATTTGCTTTTGGGTGGGGGTGTGCATTAAGTAGTAACAACATTTTGTCAAAAGATGGTGCTCTAAGCATGAGTCTCATATGGTGCATATTCATTGTAGGTACATGCCTCCATTATAACCTGTATAAATCGGACCTTTATTGTGTCACATGAAGTATCAAAGGAGCTATCATCCAAGACTCTGTGAAACAGGACTGTCAGACCTACTTCCAACTCAGTCCATGCACAACACATAGTTGACAGAGGTTTTGCAATGAATAATTCTTAGATTAGCAGTTTCCTAGGAGCTAACAATTCCCCTAAATCCCCTTATCACTAAATAATGCAAGATCTAATATATCTCTCACCCCTCTGATCACATACTACCAGCTGTGTTTTATCTTTGGGTTTTGACAATAGACTTCAAGTAAATTGTCAGTTTCTGAAGTCGTAAAGGGAGGGAGATATTGGAGATTTAAAATCCTAAAATAATGAGTGTTGCCATATAACATGTGAAAACCCTTGTTTCACTCTTCATGACATCACACTGTATAAAAGTGAGTGATAGATTGATAGATAGATAGATTAGATAGATAGATAGATAGATAGATAGATAGATAGATAGATAGATAGATGTCTAAAACCGGCCCTGGCACTAAACCCCCCAGTGACAACACACAGCGCACGTCGGTCGATTCGGTCCAAAGTGATTTCTTTTGAATGTCAGATTACTGCACTTTTTTATGAGGTGAAAATTCGTTCCGGTGGAGCAGCGAGCTCACAGCTTATGTGCTCAACATTCAGCTTTCCCCCTTCCCCATAGAGCAACACCTACGGGGTGACGGAACATGATACCTGATTGAGTGATAAGAATATTGCTGAAATCTGAAATAATGTTCTGTAAAAGAGAACTGGTTCAGCTGCATAAGTAACTTTCTTATGCAGCAACCTCCTCACTACACCACCTCCACCCAGCGAGGTATCCTCTCTGACAAGGCCACACTTCAGGATTTGAACCAGAGTCCACACACCAGACCACCAGCTCAGGCTGATCTCTGAGCTTTCTTACTGTCCCCATAAGACTAAATGTAAATGTCACTTCCAGCAGGTATAAGAACATGTCATCTTTGGAAGAGTCTGTGTCTAGCTCTCGGCAGCAGAGGTAGCACACTGGTAATGCTCTTTGGTGATAAACTATAAGTGGCAGGGATGTGTTGGTTCTATCCCCAGGATCCCCTCCTTGTTGCTCAGTTTTGAAAGTCTTTCACCAGTGCGGGGCCACAAGGTGAGGCATCCTTTTAAAGGAGAAATGCATTGCCCTGTTGAGCGTCAGTCGCTTGCCAATATTGTTGGCAAAATGTCACCTAGCACAAAACTCGTATTAGCAAGGAAACTGCCATATACCACACAAGCAGCATGCAGGATGCTTTGAACCTAGATACATGGGCTAACTTCGTGGCAAACCATGTTTTGGACTTAAGCCCCAAGCCACCACGCTGTCATACTGCCACCCTCGCCAATGTGATCTAAAGTTTTTCTTGTTGAAGTTCCGAATACCCGTTTTTAAAAGAGATGAAAAGTGTGTCTTTGTAAAGCTGCCATGCATCTAGCTCACAGCTTGCATGATCCGAGTTGAGCGCAGGAATCACTTCTGTACAATGTGGGTTCTAATCCCCATGTGGTCCTCCTGGTGACCTTGGGCAGCTCCCCCTTTCCCAAGGTGCCTCCTATGAAGGTGGATTATGATACCTGTTTGAGTGATGAGTATGTTGCTATAATCTGCTATATAAATATAGCTACATAGGTAACTTTCTTATGCAGCAACAAGCTCATTGCACTGACTAAACACCATCCAGCAAAGTACAATTTTGGACATTCCACACATCAGGATTTGAACCAGGCTCTGCACAGAAGACACCACTTAATCACCACACCACCAGCTCACATTGGCATCTTAGCTTTCTTATTGCCCCCATAAGACCAAATGTAATCATTACTTCCAGCAGGCATAACAACGTCATCTTTAGAAGAGTTTGTTTGCAGTTTTCAGCTTTCAGCTTTCAGCAGCCAGCAGCAGAGGTAGCGCACTGGTAATGTTCTGTACTGATAAACTAGATGTGTCAGGGACGTGTTGGTTCTATCCCCAGTGTCTCCTCCTTGTGTTGCAGCTTTAAACATTTTTCATCAGTTCAGGTTCACAAGGCGAGGCATCCTTTTAAAGCAGAAATGCATTGCATTGTTGAGTGTCAGCCGCTTGCCAAAATTGTTGGAAAAACATCACCAAGCACAAGCAGCAAACTCGTATAAGTGAGGAGATCGCCATCTACCACGCATGCAGGATGCCTTGAACTTAGGTTAACTCCAGAGCAAACCAGACATAGGCACTTAAGCCCCCAGCCACCATGCAGTCTTACTGCCCCCCCTCCCCAATGTGATCTAAAGTTTTTGTTGTTGAAGGTCCGATTACCCGTTTTTAAAAGATGTGAAAAATGCGTCATTGTAAAGCTGCCGTGCAGCTAGCTCACAGCTTGCGTGATCCGAGTTGAGAGCAGGAATCACTTCTGTACAATGTGGGTTCTAACCCCCATGTTGTCCTCAAGGTGACCTTGGGCTGCTTCCCCTTTCCCAAAGTGCCACCTATGGAAGGATTCTGATACCTGTTTGAGTGATGAGTATATTGCTGAAATCTGTAATAATCTACTATATAAATACAGCTGTCTCAAAAGAGACCGCTGCATAAGTAACTTTCTTTACATAATTAACTTTCTTATGCAGCAACAATCTCACTGCACCCACACCACTATAAACACCATACCATACCATTTTGGACAATCCACACATCAGGACTTGAACTAAGGGCTGCACAGAAGACACTCACCATCCAGACACCACTTAATCACCACACCACTGGCTCAGGTTAGCAGCTTAGGTTTCTTATTGTCCCCATAAGACCAAATGTAATCATTACTTCCAGCAGGAATAAGAACATGTCATCTTTGGAAGAGTTTGTGGGCAGCTCTCAGCAGCTGAGGTAGCGCACTGATAATGTTCTCTGCTGATAATCTAGAAGTGTCATGGATGTGTTGGTTCTATCCCCAGGATCTCCTCCTTGTGTCTCAGTTTTGAAAGTCTTTCAGCAGTGCAGGTTCACAAAGTGAGGCATCCTTTTAAAGGAGAAATGCATTGCCCCATTGAGCGTCGGCTACTTGCCAAAATTGTTGGAAAAACATCACCAAGCAACAAACTTGTATAAGTGAGGAGACTGCCCTCTACCACACAAGCAGCATGCAGGATGCTTTGAACCTAGGGATATGGGCTAACTCCAAAGCAAACAAGGCCTAGGCACTTAAAGCCCAAGCCACCACACTGTCATACTGCCCCCTAAACCCCCCCCACCCCCCCCCCCCCACTCCCCCAATGTGATCTAAAGCTTTTCTTGTTGAAGGTCCAATTACCCATTTTTAAAAGATGTGAAAAATGCACTCTTGTAAGGCTGCTGTGCAGCTAGCTCACAGCTTGCGTGATCTGAGTTGAGCGCAGGAATCACTTCTGTACAATGTGGGTTCTAATCCCCATGTTGTTCTCCTGGTGACCTTGGGCTGCTCCCCCTTTCCCAAAGTGCCACCCATGGAGGCATGGATTCTGATACCTGTTTGAGTGATGAGTATATTGCTGAAATATGTAATAATCTACTATATAAATACAGCTGTCTCAAAAGAGACAGCTGCATAAGTAACTTTCTTTACATAACTAACTATCTTATGCAGCAACAATCTCACTGCACTGCCTCCACAACACCATACCGTACCATTTTGGACAATCCACACATCAGGACTTGAACCAAGGGCTGCACAGAAGACACTCACCATCCAGACACCACTTAATCACCACACCACCAGCTCACACTGGCATCTTAGCTTTCTTATTGTCCCCATAAGACCAAATGTAATCATTACTTCCAGCAGGAATAACAACGTCATCTTTAGAAGAGTTTGTTTGCAGTTTTCAGCAGCAGAGGTAGCGCACTGGTAATGTTTTGTACTGATAAACTAGATGTGTCAGGGACGTGTTGGTTCTATCCCCAGTGTCTCCTCCTTGTGTTGCAGTTTTAAACGTCTTTCATCAGTTCAGGTTCACAAGGCGAGGCATCCTTTTAAAGCAGAAATGCATTGCATTGTTGAGTGTCAGCCGCTTGCCAAAATTGTTGTAAAAACATCGCCAAGCACAAGCTCGTATAAGTGAGGAGATCACCATCTACCACACAAGCAGCATGCAGGATGCCTTGAACTTAGGTTAACTCCATAGCAAACCAGACATAGGCATTTAAGCCCCCAGCCACCATGCAGTCTTACTGCCCCCCCCCCCTCCCCAATGTGATCTAAAGTTTTTGTTGTTGAAGGTCCGATTACCCGTTTTTAAAAGATGTGAAAAATGCATCCTTGTAAAGCTGCTGTGCAGCTAGCTCACAGCTTGCGTGATCTGAGTTGAGAGCAGGAATCACTTCTGTACAATGTGGGTTCTAACCCCCATGTTGTCCTCAAGGTGACCTTGGGCTGATTCCCCTTTCCCAAAGTGCCACCTATGGAAGGATTCTGATACCTGTTTGAGTGATGAGTATATTGCTGAAATCTGTAATAATCTACTATATAAATACAGCTGTCTCAAAAGAGACAGCTGCATAAGTAACTTTCTTTACATAATTAACTTTCTTATGCAGCAACAATCTCACTGCACTGCCTCCACACCACTATAAACACCATACTGTACCATTTTGGACAATCCACACATCAGGATTTGAACCAAGGACTGCACAGATAACACTCAACATTCAGACACCAGTTAATCATCACACCACCAGCTCATGTTGGCATCTTAGCTTTCTTATTGTCCCCATAAGACCAAATTAAGTCATTACTTCCAGCAGGACTCTTTGGAAGAGTTTGTGACTGGCTCTTGACAGCAGAGGTAGGGAACTGGTAATGTTCTCTCCTGATAAACCAGAACCGTCAGGGATGTGTTGGTTTTATCCCCAGGTTCTCCTCCTTGTGTCTCAGTTTTGAAATTCTTTCACAAGTGCAGGTTCACAAGGCGAGGCATTCTTTTAAAGGAGAAATGCATTGCCCTGTTGAGCATCAGCCTCTTGCAAAATTGTTGGAAAAACATCCCCAAGCACAAGCTCATGTATAATTGAGGAGACCACCATCTACCACACATGCAGGCTGCTTTGAACCTAGGTATGTGGGCTAACACCACAGCAAACCAGGCCTAGGCACTTAAGCCACAAGCCACCACTGTGTCATACTGCTGCCCTCCCCAATGTGATCTAAAGTTTTTCTTATTGAAGGTCAGATTACCCTTTTTTAGAAGAGGTGAAAAATTTATCTGTGAAAGCTGCTATGCAGCTAGCTCACAGCTTGCGTGATCCAAGTTGAACACAGGAATCACTTCTGTACAATGGGGGTTCTAATCCCCATGTTGTCCTCCTTGGGCTGCTCCCTCTTTCCCAAAGTGCTATCTATGGAGTGGTGGATTAAGATACCTGTTTGAGTGATAAGTATATTGCTGTAATCTACAATATAAATGCATTAGTAACTTTCTTTATAAGTAACAACCTCACTGAACTGCCTCCACACCCCTATAAATACCACCCACCAGAGCCCCTTTTTAGATAAGGCCACACACTAGGATTTGAACAAGGGTCTGCACAGAAGACACTCACTGTTTAGGGTGCAGCTTAAGCACCAGCCCACCAGCTCAGGTTGACCTCTAGGCTTTCTTATTGTTCCCATAAGACTAAAGGTAATCGTCACTTCCAGCAGGAATAAGAACATATCATCTTTGGAAGAATTTGCAGCTGGCTCTCGACACCAGAAGTAGTGTACTGGTAAAGTTCTCTGCTAATAAATTAGGCGTGAGAAACGTGTGTGTTCTATCCCTGGGATCTCAGCCTTGAAGGCCTTTCACCAGCGCAGGTTCACAAAGCGAGGCATCCTTTTAAAACAGAAATGCATTGCCCTGTTGAGCGTAAGCTGCTTGCCAAAGTTGTTGTCACCCTTAAAGAGGCTCTGTCACCAGATTTTGCAACCCCTATCTCCTATTGCAGCAGATCGGCGCTGCAATGTAGATTACAGTAACGTTTTTATTTTTAAAAAACGAGCATTTTTGGCCAAGTTATGACCATTTTTGTAATTATGCAAATGAGGCTTGCAAAAGTCCAAGTGGGTGTGTTTAAAAGTAAAAGTCCAAGTGGGCGTGTATTATGTGCGTACATCGGGGCGTTTTTACTACTTTCACTAGCTGGGCGCTCTGAAGAGAAGTAACATCCTCTTCTCTTCAGAACGCCCAGCTTCTGACAGTGCAGATCTGTGACGTCACTCACAGGTCCTGCATCGTGACGGCCACATCGGCACCAGAGGCTGTTTACAGTTGATTCTGCAGCAGCATCAGCGTTTGCAGGTAAGTCGATCTTACCTGCAAACGCTGATGCTGCTGCAGAATCAACTGTAGCCTCTGGTGCCGATGTGGCCGTCACGATGCAGGACCTGTGAGTGACGTCACAGATCTGCACTGTCAGAAGCTGGGCGTTCTGAAGAGAAGAGGATGTTACTCCTCTTCAGAGCGCCCAGCTAGTGAAAGTATTAAAAACGCTCCGATGTACGCACATAATACACGCCCACTTGGACTTTTACTTTTAAACACACCCACTTGGACTTTTGCAAGCCTCATTTGCATAATTACAAAAATGGTCATAACTTTGCCAAAAATGCTCGTTTTTTAAAAATAAAAACGTTACTGTAATCTACATTGCAGCGCCTATCTGCTGCAATAGGAGATAGGGGTTGCAAAATCTGGTGACAGAGCCTCTTTAAGCACAAGCAGCAAACTTGTATAAGTAAGGAGAATGCCACCTAACACACAAGCTTCGAACCCAGGCACATGGGCGAAATACAAAGCAAACCTGACTTAAGCCCCAAGCCACTGTGTGGTCATGCCCCAATGTGATCTAAAGTTTCTATTCACGAAAGCCCGCTCGCCTTTCTTTTTTTAAAGAGGTGAAAAATATGTTCCCCATGAAACTGCCGCGCAGCTAGCTCACAGCTTACCTGATCTGAGTTGAGCACAGGAATCGCTTCCGTACAATGTGGGTTTTAACCCCCATGTTGTCCTCCTGGTGACTTTGGGCAGCTTCCCCCTTTCTCAAAGGATCACCTATTGAGTGATGGATTATGAAACCTGTTTGAGTGATATGTATATTGCTGGAATTTGCAGTAATCTCTCTCTCTCTATATCTATATCTATATATATATATATACACACACAGCGCTGTCTTAAAAGAGAGCTATATAAGTAACTTTCTTATGCAGCAACAATGGCATTGTGCAACAATGCATCTGCACCACTATAAACACCACCCAGCAGAGTTCCCTTTTAGACAAGGCCACACATCAGGATTTGAACACAGTAGGCAATCACTGTTTAGACCACTTAATCGCCACACCACATGGATTGTGCTCAGTTGGGTCTCTTATCCCTCTTACTGTCTCCATAAGACCAAATGTAAATGTCACGTCCAGCAGGAATAAGAACATGTCATCTTTGGAAGAATTTGCAGCCGGCTCTTGCCAGCAGAGGTAGTACACTGGTAAAGTTTTCTGCTGATGAATTGGATGAGTCAGGAACATGCAGGTTCTATTCCCAGGATCTCCTCCTAGAAAGCCCTTCACCAGTGCAGGTTTGAAAGGCGAGGCATTCATTTAAAATAGAAATGCATTGCCCTGTTGAGCACTTGCCAAAAATAAGTCACCTTTAGGCACAAGTAGCTCATTCGTATAAGTAAGGAGACCGCCATCTGCCGTACGAGTTGCTCGCAGCAAACCCAGGTACATAGGCTAGCACCGTAGTGTTCCTGAACCCAGAACTTTACCCCCAACGCGCGCGCCGCGCCGCGCCCCCCCCCCCAGTCACAGCGCTCTCATGAGACAATGTGGTTGAAGGTCAGATTACCGCGCTTTTTTTTATGAGGTGAAAAATGTGAACTGGTGGAGCCGTCGTCCTGCAGCTTATGTGTTCAGACACAACAGTAAATGCCACTAGCACCTTATTAGTAAAACGCTTTATCGCAGCTGAGTAAGATATTCGCAGGACTGACAGGCTTTTTTAAAAATGTATATTTCTTGTTAAAGAATGGCAGAAGGGGACATCATGTCTCCACAGGAGCGCTTCCATAATGGGTGTAGGGACCTCAATATAAATCAAGTAGAAAAATAAATGACACAATCAAATTACAAAGACGTGATATTTTTATTTTCTTTTTAAAGACTATCTTGACAAAGCAAATATAAAGCAAGAACATTTTTATTATTTTTACATGGAAAGAAAGTCAAACAACAGGAGGCAAGATGATCATTTTAGGCACAACTCCGAGCAGTAAAGCTCATTTAAAGTGCATATGGTCTTGTCCCCCCCCCCCCCATCACCTTCATTTATTAACCATTCTTCTCCACACTATACGGTAGTTTATACTTCTTATTCTTACTAAAGATATTGCACAAATATTATACAAGAGAACGGTGTCAGTAGCATCTAGAGAAGCTGAGTAGTTCATTAAAGGGGCTTTCCACCTTCTGACAACTGATGACCTATCGACCAGATAGGTCATCAGTACACAATCTGTGGGGGTCCGACCCCCCCGACCCCGCACATATCAGCTGGTCAGGTGCCTCCGTGCACTGGAGTTACATGCCGGAAGCAGTTGGCTCTGGCCACGGAATAGCGGCCGGGCTTCTACAGCACGGCCGCTATGCTATGTACGGAGCCAACTGCTTCCATAATATACGGTGCACGCAGACCACTGGAGCGGTTTAATGGTGCGGGGTCCGGGTGCCGATGACCTATCCACCTGATAGGTCATAAGTATATCATCAGTTGTCAGAAGGTGGAAAACCCCTTTAAAGGATTACGTCGAAACCAACTTTCTGTACCACTTGTTAGAGCCGGGTCATCATAGATAACACGTCTGAGAACAGTATTGAGACCGACGCAGATTTTGGTTTTCACAAAGTTTTCCACTTCAGGGTTTTTAGATCTTTTAGTCAGATGTTTCTATGGTTACTGAAGTACAATTCTAAACATTTCATAAGTTTTTAAACTTTTATTGACAAATACATCAAGTTTATGCAAATACTCAATATTTACAGTGTTGACCCTTCTTTTTCAAGACTTCGGCAATTCGCTCTGCCATGCTGGATGTCAGCTTCTGGGCCACATCCTGACTGATGACCAATTCTTACCTAATCAGTGCTTGGAGTCTATCACAATTTCTGTGTTTTTTTTTTAACCATCCACTTTTTGAGGATTGAGATCTACGGAGTTTTCTGGCCATGAACCCAAAATGTCAACGTTTTGTTCACTGAGCCCCTTAGTTCTCACTTTTGCCTTGTGACATGGTCCATCATGCTGGAAATAGCATTGTTCATCACCAAATTGCTCCTGGATGGTTGGGAGAAGTTGCTCCTGGATGGTTGGGAGAAGTTGCTCCTGGATGGCTGGGAGAAGTTGCTCCTGGATGGCTGGGAGAAGTTGCTCCTGGATGGCTGGGAGAAGTTGCTCCTGGATGGCTGGGAGAAGTTGCTACTGGATGGCTGGGAGAAGTTGCTACTTGATGGTTGGGAGACATTGCTCCTGGATGGTTGGGAGAAGTTGCTACTTGATTGTTGGGAGAAGTTGCTACTTGATGGTTGGGAGACGTTGCTCCTGGATGGTTGGGAGAAGTTGCTCCTGGATGGTTGGGAGAAGTTGCTCCTGGATGGCTGGGAGAAGTTGCTCCTGGATGGTTGGGAGAAGTTGCTCTTGGAGGATACTTCGATACCATTCTTTATTTATGGTAGTGTTCTTAGGAAAAGTTTTGAGACCACTCCCTTGGATGAAATGCAACCCCACACATGAATGGTTTTTAGGATGCTTTACTGTTGGCATGATGCAGAACTTATGGTAGCGCCCACCCTTTCTTCTCTGGACAATCATTCTTTCAAATGTACCAAACAGTCTGAAGGGGGCTTCATCAGAGAAAATAACTTTACCCCAGTCCTCTGCAGTCCAATCCCGGTACTTCCTGCAGAGGACTGTCCTCAATGTTTTTCTTGGAGAGAAGTGGCTTCTTTGCTGCCCTCCTTAACAGCAGGCCAGCCTCCATAAGCCTTCACCTCACTGTGCGTGCAGATGCACTGACACCTGCCTGCTGTCATAACTGAGCAAGCTCTGCACTGGTGTAGAACTGATCCCATAACTTAATCCTGTTTAAGAGACGGTCCTGGCACTTGCTGGACTTTCTTGGGCGCCCTGAAGCTTTCTTCACAGCAATCAAACCTCTCCACTTGAAGTTATTGGTGATCCAATAAATGGTTAAAGGGGTTTTCCCAGCAGGGACATTTATGACATCTCCACAGTATATGTCATAAATGTCAGATAGATGCGGGTCCCACATCTCGTAGAACGGGGTTTAGGGGGCCCCGTTCTACCGCTCTGTGTTGTAGTTGAATGAGGTGAATTCCGACCATAAATAAGGTTATATGGTCTTGAGTTACAAAAACAGCGTATCTCAATGAGCTATGCTGTTTCTGTAAGTCCCATACAACTGAATGGTAGATATGGAAACAGCGTAGCTCGCATGCTACGCTGCTTACGCAACTGCCATTCACTACTATGGGAGTTACGGAAACAGCGTAGCTCAGTGAGCTATGCTGTTTTCTTCTTTATGGTTGAAATTCACACGCATTAGCCGCATCACAGATCGGAAGAACAAGGTTTAGGGTGCCCCGTTCTAGAGATAGGCATGGGTCCATATGAGATAGATAGATAGATAGATAGATAGATACAGATGCACAAGGTGGGCAATTTATACGCCACTCCAACTGAACTGCGCTAGAGTAAAATGTATTTGGAGCATCTTTGCCTGATGTGCGCCAGAAAAACAAATATTTTCCTGCTGTGAGCATGTGTAATTGATCTAGCGTAAATGATGGTAAATCTGTTTGTGTCTGCAGGAGGCCACGCCCCCCTGCCAAACGTGGCCCATTTTTCCTTCTTTTGAAAAGTGGCGAGAGGAGCGTAAATCGGCAAAAAGTCACAAATGATTGTGCAATTATAATGTGCGCCATAAATTGCAACTTTTTAATGTCCCAAAAGTGGCAAAAAGTTGTTCATAAACCACACCATTTTTTTATTTGTATAGTGAGATATCTCATAATTGCCAACTGTCCCAACCTCTTTGCGACACAGTCTCGATTTTTATTTGCCCAATCACAGGTCACTAAGGTCCCAGGCCATGTCCATGCAACTAAAAAAGCCTGACCCACTAGTACTCTGTAGCATTCAGTTTACTCCCTCTGGAGTCTAGGACTGGCAGCATATGGGCACTTTACCCCTGACTTGAACACTGTTTGCGGCTATTATTACAATGTTATTTGTGCTCTATATGGCGCTATATATAACTAGTGCTATTAGGGTATGTGCACACACACTAATTACGTCCGTAATTGACGGACGTATTTCGGCCGCAAGTCCCGGACCGAACACAGTGCAAGGAGCCGGGCTCCTAGCATCATACTTATGTACGACGCTAGGAGTCCCTGCCTTGCTGCAGGACAACTGTCCCGTAGTATAATCATGTTTACAGTACGGGACAGTTGTCCTGCAGTGAGGCAGGGACTCCTAGCATCGTACATAAGTATGATGCTAGGAGCCCGGCTCCTTGCACTGTGTTCGGTCCGGGACTTGCGGCCGAAATACGTCCGTCAATTACGGACGTAATTAGTGTGTGTGCACATACCCTTACACGTGCTGCCCTTAGCAACCAGAATCCAGCTTTAAGTTTTAATCACGTCTGAAAAAAAAAAAAGCTGCAATGTGACTGGTTGCTATGGGAAAATTCCTTTGTTTTTTTGTCGGAATTGGTTTTCATTAATCCCTTCACGACAGGCATACAGCTATATACGTTCCATCTGCCGATGCCTCATGCCATTGCCACGTATATAAACGTTGGCAGCCTGGAACTGGGTTTACTGAGTGCAGTGCTGCTACATTGTAAGTAGCGCTGCACTCTCATGTCTGCCAAGGCTACACTTCCCCCCCCTGTAGATAGCGCCACACACAACCCCATGTAGATAGCGCAAACCCCACCGTAGATAGCACCACCCTCTGATTGTAGCATCACCTCTCCTGTAGGTAGCCAACACCCCCTGTGGATAGCACCCCCCCCCCCCAATAGCGCCAGCTAAGCTCCCTCTAGGAGCGGAATCCTCGGTCAGATCGCTCAGGCCAAGGATTCCGCTCCTAGAGGTAGCCCCTGACGTTTTTGTCCATATATATATCTCAGCGATCCAGGCTGACGGAAAGCTTAGACTAATTGTTACAGAATTGCAACATTGTATATATATATATATATATATATATATATATATATATATATATACACACACACACATATAATATAAGTGAATATATATAATATATTGTAATATATTACAAAAAGTAGTTTTTTTCACATTTTTTATGATTTGTCTGCTCATAATAAAAATTAAAAATATGGAATTAATAAAACTAATCTAGAAAATGAAAGCCTCATAAGTCTTGTAAAAAAAAAAAGAAGTAAAAATTGTTGTGATATTCAAAGCGGTTACAAAGATATTATCGTTTAAAGAGGTGTATTTGACCTGGACACAGGGGGGCATCAATGACCCTTGGTCATGAAGGGGTTAATGAGGCCCTCATGGCACTATTATTTGGGGACTGCATGGAGGTATTAGGGCTCTGTATGAAAATATGATTTGTGCATTGTATAGCACTATTGTATGGCACGTTAGTATTATATTTATAATACTGGAGATAAAATAGGAAACTTTTCAAAAGTAAATAATAAAAAAAAAAAAAAAAAGAACAACAATATGTCAATTGTAAGATTTAATGCAGCAAATCACAAATTTAGCCAGGACTAGAATTATAATATTCGTGTAATGCAAATAATAAGACTACAGCAATAAAGGTGTGAAAGGTTATGATCCGGGCACTAGAATTTATTTTCAGCACCCGGATTAGTTCAGACATAAATATGTATAAGGATTTTGTCATTTTAAGGGACCATATAAGTGCTTGAGCTATACATAAACTTTTCCATTGACAGTTTGAGTGGGATTTGTTTCCAGCTATCATGCAATGCCTCCAGGTGTTGACTCAGAGACCCCCTCAGATGAATCATATCAACTGAACCCTTGCGTTTAATGCTATTTTCCATCTATAATTCTAAGAAAAAAGCCCCCATAAGGGTTTGTGCTGTTCCTACAGCCTTACACAGTTATTGCACATCTCTTTACTCATGGTGGTCAAAAGGGTTAAAAGACTTTTCACGCCATGTACGGATGTGGTGTTTAAAGGCAATGTATCACCTCTCATTTTTTTTTATAATGAAAACGAGATAGTGAAACATAATTTTTTTTTCGATTCTATTTCTACTTATTGATTGTTGATTTTTTTTATTCTATATTCTGTACATGACAATGAGGGCAGCCATGTTGCCTGAGCGGCTATTACCAGCATTTAGAGATATGCTTTACACGCGTGATCCGTCAGTGGGTGTTCTGGGTTATGTGGAGGATCTTGAAGTCACTAATTTCCAAAAATTGGCGATCGAAAAAGTACTGTATCGGGCTCGTAAGGTTGGACTCATCTGCACCTGCATATAGTGAATTGGTTAATCATATGAATGGTATTGTACAGTTGGAGAGGGCAGTTTACCTCAAACGTGGTGCACTTAAAAAGCTTGAGGGTCTATGGACAAAGTGGTTGATGTCACCAGGGTTGCCATCAGCTTCTCTTCTGAACAGTGTATCTATCAGGCTATTGGATTAGACTCACTACTATCTGGTGGGGGACGTCGCGTAGGTAGGGAAGTGTTGGAAGGCTCGATGTAATCCAGTAGAGTAATACAGTGCATAGTACTCTTTGCAGGTGTGTGGGATGGGAAGGGGGGAGGGATCGGGTGGATGGGATGTTATTGTCTCATATGTTACTTGTTTGTATACTATGAAAACATGTGTCAATAAAAACTATTTGATTTAAAAAACAAAAAGAGAAATATGCTTTACAGCAGCCACATGGACCATAGGAACCTGTGAACAGAAGGGGAACTATTGACTTCTATGGGAGAGTTTTCAAGGCATGACCTGTGACCTGTGCAGGGGTCATTGTCAGGAAGGGGGAGGAGCTGTGTACATCACGTATTATTACTGGCAGATCCTGTGTTATCTATATATAGGTGTTACCGGTCATTGTAATCCTGCCTGTGATGATAATGAGATGACTGCTGAAAAGTGATCTCTACAGAAAGGGAAGTGTCATGATTTTTTTATTTTTTTATTATACTGCTTTTAATCCAATATTATCAAAAATGTTATTTAATTGTGTTTTCATTTTTACTTTTTAATGTATTTTTACTTTTACTTCCCTATGGGGGCTGCTATTTTTTTTTTTTCATCTCTGTATGTGTCGATTAACGACACATACAGAGATGCTATACGGCACATACATCCCCATAGAGAATGCGAACAGGAGCCGTTCCATTCTCAGAAACGTACGCCATCTGTGTGGGAACAGCGCAGACCAAAACCAAGCTCGTTCGAGGAGCAAAATCCGGCGGCATTTTCATGTGGACCGGAAGCCTTGGCCGGACAGTAAGGTGACGATTTCCGGCCGCGGCTTCCGGCCATATGTTTAGCAAAGGGAAGGCGCAAGGAATAGGAGTGTAGACCAGCGGAGGCGGCGGCAGGTAATTTATGTTCGTGTAGGTGATGTGTGTATTGTGTTCGTGTATGTTCGTGTGATACTGTCTGCTGAGCCCTGTATCTAATCCTCCTACACTGTGCAGTCCTTTAGAAAATGGCGGCACACAGTGTAGGAGGTTTGAAGATTCAAACCCTTCCTTCTCCTGGCACTAGCCAGAATAAGCGAGGGGGGATTGTGTGAGGACACTAGAGGAGAGTGTGTCCACCCCAAATTTGCAGCATAAATCAATGAGGTTGCTTTACCAGAGGGACCATGCTGCAATTTTGGGAACTGCTCCCTCTAGTGGCCAGCACATGGAAATGTTATAAATTAGAATCTAATTTATAATATTTCCTGACTTGTGAAAAAATTAAAACAATGTGTAATCACTTAAATGCTAATTGTTTAACTGAAAAAAAAATACTAATAATTTCTAGCGACACATTCCCTTTAAGGCCCTTTTACACTGGCCAATTATCAGGCAAACGAGCATTCACAGAACGCGCAATCCCGATCATTGCCCAGTGTAAAAAGTGCAACGATCAGCCAACGAACGTGCTCGTTCATCGGCTGATTGTATCGTTTATGCAGCCTAAAATATTATCGTTGTCGGCAGCGAATCTCCCTGTTTAACCCCTTCCTGACATTTGACATATCCATACGCCAAAGTCGGGTAGGGGATGTATGGAGCGGGCTCACGGAGTGAACCCGCTCCATACGATGCGGGTGTCGGCTGTTTGTTACAGCCGACACTTCAGAGTAACGCGCAGCATCGTGCTCGAGCGCGATCCCGCTCGTTTAACTCGTTAAATGCTGCGGTCAATATCGACCCCAGCATTTAAATTGTTAGAAAGAGGGGGCGACCCCCTCTAACAACTCATCGCGCCCCACGCAACACAATCGCAGGGAAGGGCGATTGTTGCTATGGCTGCCTGGGGGCCTAATGAAGGCCCCCAGGTCCGCCATCTTTGTGCACCTATTAAGCCCTGCCTCCAGAAGGGCTTAATAGTTGCCTGTCAGAATCACGATATACTGCAATACATTAGTATTGCAGTATATCGTGCAAGCGATCTAACGATCGCTGGTTGAAGTCCCCTAGGGGGACTAAAAAAAAAGTAAAAATGAGTTAAATAAAGTTTTTTTTTGTGTAAAAAAAAAGTATTAAAAGCCCCTTATTCCCATTTTCCCCCTAGAGCATAGTAAACAAATAAATAAATAAACATAATTGATATCGTCGCGTCCATAAAAGTCTGAACTGTTACAATATATCATTATTTAACCCGCACGGTGAACGTGGTAAAAAATTTTTAAAATAAAAAGTGATCAAACCGTCGCATGTACACCAAAATGGTATTATTAAAAACTACAGCTTATCTCGCAAAAAATAAGCCCTCATACCACTTAATCCACGGAAAAATAAAAAATTTATGGCTCTCGGAATTTGGCGACACAAAATAAATGTTCTTTTTTGCACTCAGGTTTTTACTTGCAAAAGTAGTAAAATATAGAAAAAACTATGTATATTTGGTATCGCCGTAATCATATTGACCCACAGAATAAAGTTAACATGTTGTTTTAATTGCACAGTGAATTCCGTAAAAACGGCGCGCAAAAAACCATGGAGGAATCGCTGTTGTTTTCATTTTCTACCCCACAAATAGTTTTTTTCCCATTTCCTAGTACATTATATGGCAAAATAAATGGTGCTACGAAAAACTACAACTCGTCCGGCAAAAATCAAGCCCTCATAGTACTATATCGACGGAAAAATAAAGACGTTATGGCTTTTGGAAGGTGGGAAGGAAAAAACTAAAATGAAAATCTGAAAAAGGGCTGCGGCGGTAAGGGGTTAAACAGGGAGACAAGCTGCCGACATGATGGAAATGTATGGGGACGAGCGATCGTAGTAATGATCGCTCGCCCCCATACATAGCTCCTTGTTAAAGGAGCGAACAAGCGCCAATCAACAAGCTGTCTCGTTGATCGGCGATCCTTTACATGGCCCACGTTGGGCCGTGTAAGAGGACCTTTAGTCTATTGTGAGGCCTAGTGGACAGAGTGAAAACTGCAAGATTTTAGGACAATTTTGTAAGGTAGAGAATGACATAGGAAATAAAATCCCCAAAAATTCTTGCAAAAATATATGTCATTTTCTGATGACACATGCCCTTTAAAGAAGGGTTTTTTTTTCTACAGTTAGGAATTCCTAGATATGTGTGTTTACTAGAAAATATTATAGGATTTGTATATTCACTATCACCACTAAAATAAATATCTGTGAATGCTACTCGAATTTTCACAAAGGGATATTCCCATCTAAAATGTTATGGCATATCGCTAGAATATGCCATAACATTATGATCGGTGGTCTGACCTCTGAAACCCCTGCTAATGCAGAGAACAGGACGAAAGACCCTTCAACTTTTTTTCTGCACAATGGCACTCTCATCCACCTGCTGTGCAGGGAACACAGCTCTATTCAAGTTAATGGGGCTATGTCGCATTCCCAGCACAACAAGTAACTGGAGGAGCCAATGTGCAGAGAAAAACTGAGAAGGAACCACAGCACTTAACTAGTGATGTAGTCAGGAGGGGAGGCGAGTGCTAGAAGCGGCTCTGCTGCGGGACTCCGTCTCTGGGGACGCCCCTGACATCACTGTCCATATATGGACAGTGATGTCAGGAGCAAAGCAGTGTCCCAGGCAGAGTGCTAGTAGTGTTCTGCCCATGACTATGGATCTGGTGTTGCCCCTGACAGTGACGTCAGGGGCTTCTCCTGAAGCGGAATCCCCAGCCAGAGCGTCGGCAATGCTCTGTCTGGGGATTCCATTCCTAGAGAGAGCCCCAAAGGCACCACCTACAGGGAGGGGGACGGGGTGGCACTACCAGGAAGGGGGGCTGTGTGACACTACCTGAGAGGCTGTGTGGAACTACCAGGGAGGGGGCTGTGTGGCACTACCATGGAGGGGACTGTGTGGCACTACCAGAAAGGGGGGCTGTGTGGCACCACCGGGGAGGAGGGGGCTGTGTGGCACTACCTGGGAGGAGGGGGCTGTGTGGCACGACCTGGGAGGAGGGGGCTGTGTGGCACTACCTGGGAGGGGGGGCTGTGTGGCTCTACCAGGGAGGGAGGCTGTGTGGCACTAACTGGGAGGGGGCTGTGTGTCTACAGAGGGCACTAAATTTATGGGAGTACAAACTGGGGGGCCTAACTTTTATATGGGTGCATAAACAGGGCCTAACGTCTATATGGGGGCACAAAGTGATGTTTTCTGCCATTTTACCGTGCGTTCCCCTGCAAAGGGGCCTACTAAGTCTATGTTCCCCAAGGGTCAACATAAACCTGGAGCCGGCCCTGCCCCTATGCCACCATTGTCCTCCTAATTAACAGTTCCTACAAGTTATTATATATAGGGAAGCTGAATTTCCTGTATATGAGAATAGGTAATTGATAATGGGGCAGATTTCGCAGGACAAACAGAGCAGTCAGAAATCTCTGTACCTGCTCTAACCTGTCATACATGTGCTCCACTGTTGTAGGATAAAATTCTATGTTTAAACATTGATAAATCCATTTCATAGCGGAGACGTCATTCTATGCAGTTATATGGAAATATTGAAGTCGTTTTAAAAGAATTGAGTACTAGGCACATTGTAGCTCTCTCATAGACTTACTATTTTTCAGATTCCCAAAACACTCAGCAGTAAGTATATGAGAAAGTTATACCGTATGAGACGTTTATCATAACATGGCACGTTAAAATGTTACAAATGGCATTTAGGCTGGGTTTGTCAGCTACAATTTTGCAAACATGTAACCTGAAATCCAATAATCAGAATGGGACCAATTCCTTTATAAAATCGATCAGAGTTTGATAATGGAGGGGGGTCATTACTATACAGATGACGTAAAGCAATTCAACAGATTCATTTCACTTACAATGGCAACCACTATCATTGATTCAATGACTACAGGTCATTCATAAGTGGTGATTATCAGTGCATGTAGGCAAAGCCTAATAGTAACATTGTAATTTCCCCTGACATTATTGTGCTTTTTTTGTGAAAACACAAATCCATACATCAGAATACGGACTATGGACATCAACAACAATATAAAAAAAATTACAACGTTACAGTTAACTTAAGCAAAATGAAAAGAACAATATGAGTGAATACTTACCTGTGCCTGAGCAGTCTAAGCAGTGGCCTGAATGTACATACCCCCGAAGAATTTCCTAATGGTGAAATGTAAAACTGTTTTTTTTACTAGAGTTTTCCTTTTAAAGGGTTTTCTCCCATTAGGTAAGCCTATGGCCTATTCTGCAGGGGAAATGTGCAAGTGGCTGCAGTTTCTCCTGACGATAGCTGGACCCTTGTAATCAGCTCTGTATTAGATGAGCTGCCAACAGAAAGGGGGTGGCCCTGAAGGGACCAACCTTTTTAGGGTCATTGTGCGTAAAATATAACATATAACATAAATATAACATATAAATAAGAGAGCACCAAACAGTAAAAGTGTCATCTTTTGTACGCCACATAGTAATAGTGCCCCATTCAGGCCCCAAACAATAATAGTGCTCCTCTTAGTGTCCCCTTAGTGCTCCCACACTGCAATCAGGACCTTTTTTGCCCCCACATAGTAATAATGTTTACTGTTGTGCCCCAACAAAGTAAGGATAATAATAATGTCCCCTAGAAAGTAATAATGCCCCTTAGAAGGTAATAATGCCTTGTGTTCCCCTAAAAAGTAATAATGCCCACTGTGTCCCTAAACAGTAATGCGTGCCCCACCCCCACAAACTAATTCACCTTTGTGCCCCCTGATGGGTAACATTGCCCCCTATGTTCACAAGAAAAATATTAATTATGCTTACCGAACCTGGCTGATCCAACAATGAGCCGAGCGGCTGATGCCTCTTCTAGTCTTTTACAGCCTGTCGCATGTGGCGTGATGCTGTGATGTCATGTGCTGGGACTTTGAAGTTCTTTGCATGGTTCTGGCAACTTGTAGGCCACTTGTTCTGCCTACAAGACAGAGAATGGCAGAACTTGGAGCCTATAGCTCCTTGCTTTGCCATAGGTTATAACTGTGTCTGCATCCTGAGGATGCGGTTGCAGTTGAAGGTTACGCTCGTCTGGCGATCTGGGCCCAGAATGACCGGCCTGGCCCACTGGGAATGTACTGCATACATACACTCAATTATAACACAATATGCACGAAGCTGCCTCTAGTGGCAGCTGCAAGAAGGCAGAATTTTACCATTCAATGGTATGTATATGCAGCTCCGGATAAGAAAAATGGAGCTCCAACTGCTATAAGACTAAATTATTCGGCACAGAATTTTTGACCTATTTAGATTTAAAAAAAACACCTTGTTGGATACTTACTTTAAATATTATGCTTTTTGAAGGAAATAAACAGTTCAAAAGTGAATAAGTTGTTTTTAAGTAATTTCCTGCTACAGTGTATATCTCATTTTAATAGCACAGCTAGATAAATTGGGGAGGGGAGTGTTAAAATAGGTGTGATGAAGACTGTAACTGCTAATTTTTAGAAGAGGACAAAGCAAACTGGCACAGCAGATTGCACAGATGCAGAGCCAAGAATGACCCCCATGCGTTACTGCTGTGTAAGTAAGTAATGGATTATTGATGGGGGTGGGGGGATAATACTAAAATATGTGGCTTTTTACCTGACGCAGGAGGACGTGGTGCTGCTTTCTCCATTTTCTTTCCATGATCTTTGAGTCATTTCTCCGCACCTTTGTTTGCTAGTGTTGTAGCACCAGTGGTCAGAGGATCCTTGCACATATTTTAACCCAACATGCAAAAAAAAATAAATAAGGGATGCAGCCAACCTGGTCTATGTCTCTGGACTACTCAAGAATAGTCAGGGACACGTTTGTTTGTTTGTTTTGGGGATTGTGGTACCTGGTTGTGAGGTTGCAAGGTCACAGTCAGGAACACTGAGGTATAGCACTTCAGCAGAAACATGGCCACTGAAATATACACACGTACACACAAAAAACAGATTGTTCGAGATATGTTACGCAGTTTAGGCCCATCATTTATTTATAACTTACAGGATTTGCTGTTCAAATAATACAGTAACATATTGATTACCTTTTTCCCTCCTACTCTTTTTTTCTCATACACATATATAAGGTTCTGTTCACACAAACGTCATGGCTTCCATCCTTAATGAAGCCATGAAACATATGATGGATCTGTTTTTAAAGGGTAACTAGACGTTCAACAAACTTCTGACATGTCAGTGAAATGTCAGCAGTTTTGATTGGTGGGGGTCCGAGAACTGAGATCGCAGCAGAAGCCGCTTCGTTTCTGATCAGCTTTTTCCGGAAAGCCGATTTCTCATAGACTTTCTATTGAGCCCGTACTCCGATACATTGATCCTGATGGATCCCATTGACTTATTAAAGGGTACGTTGGGTTTCTGGTCAATAGTGCTGAAGACTAAAGCACCAGGACCCAGATAGAACGGAACCCAGTGGCAGTGTGAACAGAGCCTAATACTCATACAGCCAACCGTATGTCCTGATGATTTAATTACAAATAAATGGAAAAAAAACATTCCAGCACCTCCAATATTTAATTATTGCAATTTTAATTGTTTTATTACATTTATTTTGTAGAACTCTCATTCTAAGCTAAAAAAAAAATATTGATATCTAACAATACACTTATATACCTTCACACATGAATTAAAGTGCTGTGAAAACCAATTTATATAGCACTAGAGAGTATGTGGACAATATGTAATTTCAACAATTATACTCTTCACACCTTTATTACTCATACTGTAATTTTTACTACTTTTACTTTACTTTTTTTTTTACTTTTTGAAATTTTCAGTAATGCCAGTGTCTTATTAGAATACTGAAAACATACACTAAAATAGAAAAAATCTACAATGAATGCAGGAATGCAAACCGACTGTGGGTAAATTCACTAATTTGAAGAACTGCACGCATGACTAATTGTTTTGTTTTTTTAGTCATATTTCCTTTAATCTCATACGTTACCATTCGATCACACTAAATGCTGATAAATAAATGTAATTTCATCTGTTCACCCACATTTTACTTTGTGGATAACCCCTCAAACTTTATTTAGAAGGCACTATAAAAATATATACAGTTTGCACTACTTTTGGGATTGTTGGGAAATAAGGTCCTAGAAGTACGCGTTATACCATTTGTTTGATTTTGTTTATGATCCACTTATTACGGAATATTTAAAAAAAAACACAGATATGGGATGGTCTCTAAATCCTTTTTAATGTCTATTATTATTAGTGTGCTTTTTATTTATCTTCCTCCAACTACATAGATATATATATCTACATAGATATATCTATCTATCTCTATCTATCTCGATCTATCTCTCTCTCTCATATATATATATATATATATATATATATATATATATATATATATATATATATATATATATATATATATATATAAAGCTATATTCAAAAGGTTTCAATATCACCATAATGGACATCCCCGTTCTCTTTATGGCTTCAATTTAATCTACGGTGCCAATTACCGCAACATATTTTTTAAGATTGTAAAATTATCTGCCCAAGCACTTGATTGAATCCATTATTGACACTCAAAATTTACTCTATCTGACACTTCTATGTCGATTCTCCTTTGTGAAAAAGCTCTCTCTATATAACACTACTATCCACCCCTTGATTGTTACTCAAGTACAAAAAAAGTGTTAGGGCAAGTTCACATTTATGTTCGGTCTTTCCGTTGCTCGAGTCCGACAGAGGAGCCGAACAACGAAAATACCGGAAACGCCGGATGCGTGGCATGACAGACACCATGGGCGCCCGATGGAACCCAACGACTTTTTAATCTCGATCTGTGACAAATGCCCCTAACGGAGCTCCAATGCAGATGTGAACAGTTTCCTATGCTACTTGTTGCATTACTGCATTTGAGTTTGTTGTCAACTTTGTGGAGGGATCCCTACATTTTATTGAGCCCCTTTAAATTCTAGTTATGCCACTGGACACTAGTGTTTGATGTTAAGATGGGTAGCTACAAGCAACACAATGGAGGACACATGAGAGAATGGACAGGCCTGTTGTAATCCATTATCTGCATGTCAATATCTTACCATGCATGCCTGGCCATGAAGGAGACAAAATGTTTTTGCCAATTCCTCTTTCAGCCCTGATTTCATTTCCATTGTTGTAGCTTTTTCATGTATATACAATTAGATAATGATTTGAGTATTTCTATGTGGTTTGTTAGAATATAGCTTTTATTCTTCATGAGGCACTATAGGCATCACATATAATAGGCAGGTTTCTATGAAGGTTAAAGTATGTTATTAATTTGTTGCATCCACATATTTGTCAGAATAATAGGGAGGGTGTGAGACTGTTCACGGCTGCCAAATACTGTGGTAGGAAATTTGCCAGCTGGAATGAGTTGTGTACCACCGGGGAACGGGTAATGTAATTTTAACTGATAGGAATCATTTAATTTAAAATACATGCAAATTTAAATAATACTGGAGGGATTTTATTACATCCCTGTTATGAGCAATCACATTAAGAAAAAAGCTTAGGATGCAGACACCGTTCTGGTTAATGCTAAATATGTGTCACTATTTAGTATACTGTATATAAACATATTCCAAATGGTCAATGTGATAACTCCCAGCAGATGAATTGCTGGCATTATTTATGAATAAAGTACTACACTGCACATCCTTCATTTAAGGAAATCATTTACCTTGCAAATTCTTCATGCAGGGAACAGTATCTGGTACCGACATAAGCTTTGTTGCCAATTTGTATATAAGCGTTACTGAAATTGCCTCTTTTTTTAACGTAGTTATGATCTATAGCAGCCTGGGGCTGCGATGGCATATTGAGAGTTGTAGTTTAGCAACAGCTAGAGGGACACAGGTTGGAGACCCCAGGCTTATAGTAATGTTTAATGAGCATGAAAATTAAGTCTATATCATGCATAGATCCTTGTCGGGCAGTATGATTTTAATTTAGTTATGTTGGATGTTTTAAACCAGATTAGATGCATAAAACCATAGATTACTCCCAGCAACAATTGCAGTATTTGAAGGTAGCCATAGAACAAAAAAAAAAAAAAATGTGGCCAATATAATAGCGACCAATATAATTTTTTCCTTTGATTTTCCAAAATGAGACCAGTTCTGAATCTGTTCTAATGACATTGATAAATTATGACATGTATCTGAGTCACAAATAATAATAATTCACTATGAGAAGCACTGGACATACGGGTCCCGGATATTTTTTATGTATAATCACCTGCGTCTCTTGAGTTGTTAGGATTCATTTTTAACTTGATTATTGAATAATTCGCTGTCTACGGCCAGCTTTAGTCTGAAAGGGGGTGATGACACAAAAAGGCTAATAGAGGATGCTGGTGGTCTTATACTATATTAGTATACGAGGATGCTGGTGGTCTTATACTATATTAGTATACAAGGATGCTGGTGGTCTACACACTAGTACATCTCTTCATCTTTGCGTCCATATATTTTTGCAGAACCCTCCTACTACACATAGTCGCGGTAAACCCATTTAATCTCCCCCAATCTTATTTTGCATTATCATGAAAAATGTGTTTCATTTAATCTGCTAATTGATGTGACAAGTGGAACAATAGGCTTAATATAGTAAATTATTTCCTTGCCACCTATGGTATTCTCACAAATCTTCACCAACCTTCAAAGTTCAAAGGCCAAAGCTATATATTATATTGCCGTGCTTTAGGCAGTTCGGTATTTTGCATCAGTATTTGAAAGCCAAAATAAGAATTGTAACATAAATTGTAAAATTATAATGGAAAGATTTGGACCCACTCCTGGGTTTGGCTTTCAAATACTGATGCAAAATACAGTGAAAGTGGCCGTACCAGGTTATTACTACATTTGCTACATTATAAAACAATAGAAAATCAATGTGAAAATGCATGTCTATATTTCCTGTGTAGGAATCAGCTAAAAAATAAATTTAAAAAAAGTGTGCTTGGCTCCTATTACACTCTGATGCAGAGTTTATCAGAAATACCTCCTTTTTGTCTTGTTTTATTATAATGATAATTTGTATAGTTATAGAGATATGTAGAGAAGCAAAAATAGATCTGGGCATCAATATTTGTGGCGCGGTTAGAATAGCATGTAGCCGTTTCATCTATGTTCTTATACAGGGAGATAGTGATCTATACCACAGCACTGAGCTAAAGACCACACAGGGAGTCTATCTGTAGGACAATTATAGACGCCATGTCACTGGGAACTATATTTATAAATGAGTCATTCACTCCAATAATCTCCTATTGTAACACTATAGAAAGCGCTATGCCTCATCTCTTAACCACTTAACGACCAGGCCTTTTTGGACCTTAATGATCACACTTTCTATTTTTTATTTTTTTCAATTTTTCATCCTCGCATTCCAAGAGCCATAACTTTTTTTATTTTCTTTGTCAATGGAGCTGTATGAGGGCTTGTTTTTTTTTGCGGGGCCAGTTGTATTTTTCAGTGGAACCATTTTGGAGTACATATAATTTGTTCATTCGCTTTTATTTATTTTTTTGGAAGAGAATGCAAAAAAAAATAGCAATTCCGTCCTTATTTTTTTTTCCCACAGCTTTTCTCGTGCGCTAAAAATAACATGTTAACTTTATTCTTCAGATCTGTACAAATGCTATGATAACAAATATCTACAGGGGTATTTTTTATGTGTTAGTTCTTTTGCACACAATTTTTTTTATGGACAAAGAAAAAAATAAATTTTGTGTCGCTCCATTTCGTGAAAGATAATGTATTATTTGATTTATTTATTTTTGGTCAAAATATGATGGCTTGTTTATTTGCGGGATGAGTTGTTTATATTGGTACAATTTTGGGGTTCGTATAATTCTTACATTTTATACAATAGAATGGAATAGAAAAGAAAAGAAAATCCGTCATAGTTTTTTTTTTTCTTTCAACATACGACGTACTGTATAAATAATATGTTATTAATATGTTATGTTAGTACCTAATTTATCTATTTTTTAAATGTTTGCGATATATTTTATATATAAATTTTCATGAAAAAAGGGATTTTTTTTCCAAAACTGGGGGACTTGAAGCGGTGATCCTTTGGAATACATGTTACACTTACATGCAACCTATTAGGCCATGCCTATAGGCATACAGACATGACAGTTCTGGGGCCTTTGTAAGGGCCCCTGGCTGCCATAGTAACCCATTGGCACCCCACAACTGCACTGTGCCGATGGGCAGACATAGGTAGTCCCCTCCCTCTGACAAACACCTTAGATGCTGCAGTAGCTACTGACCAAGGCATCTAAGGGTTTAAACTGCCAGGATTGGCATTATCGCTGATCCAGGCAGTTGCGGCAGGAGCCCAGCAGCAAATAGCAGCCGCCCTACTGCCCAGTGTACCCACGAGATCTGAGTGACGGATATATCCTTCACGATGCTAGGACTAGCACCTGCCCATGATGGATATATCTGTCACTTTTCATTAAGGGGTTAATGTACTATAGGGATGTTGACAAATACTGAACGAAAAGATTTAGAACGAAAAAACAGTGCTTCACTTCTCATCAAGTACTAAGTGCTCCTCAAATGCAACTTGTTAAACCAATACAAATGTATCATGGCTCTAGTGGTTGTTAAGGGGCTCATGACCTTGTATGCCCATTGGTACAGGCCACTTTCAGTCTACCACTTTGTCTCATAAAATGCAAAATCCAAGTCAGATTCTGTAGGTGTTTATTTTTACAACCTCTCGCGTACCTTTACATGCACTTTGACACTTGTTCCCCAATGCAATTCTGCTTACATTACAATCAAAAAGTTCAATTAGCAGCATATGCAAAGAATGAAACTAAGTGTAATATTCATCACATCATACCACATCACCGTTTCCCAGTCATTGTACTCATATTTAGCTTTGTGCTTTTCCTTCAACTGTGCAGGTGCCTTAGTTACTGGTTTCCTGTGCTTATATTTAATTTCTGGTAATTCCTGGTTAACACTTAGGACACATAAATTCAAGTTCAGGTAAAAGTGCCATGCTCAGTATGCTGCCTGCCCTGGCATGAAATTCTGATTAACATCGTTTAAAGCAATTGAAAGGGATTTTTCAAGCATAAGCTACCTCCATGGAGCTCCAATAGCTGCCAGCTGTAGTGATGTTGCACCATATTGACACCACGTCCTGCCGCTGTGATTGCCCACCATGGTCACAATGTCATTATGAATGGCCCATCATTAGAAAGTTTGTGATTTTTAAATACGGGAGAGCTTTAGATGACTTATGTTTATTCTCGGTCAACCCCTTGTTATGTCTTTCCAGTGGTTGGTAAACTGCAACCTAATGTGATTTAGCAGGTGGCATACACTCACAGCTCTCTAAAGGATTTGCCATTCAGTTAAAGCTCAACTACCTTACTTTGAGGCAGACCTATATTCATGCTGTTCTGAGGGCAGCATGTGATCGATAAGGAGCCGCTATGAAAATCGCTGTCCTTTATTTCAAACTGTGCTTTAATTATTTATTTAAAGGAACACTCCGGACAACTGATGTCTAAAGCAGGACGTGAGGGGGCGGTGCATGACACAGAAATTCTATCTTTGGTGTTCTTTGATCCCTGCGTCATGCACTGCTCCCTTAGGCCCTTTCCTAGTCATAACACAGTATATCAGTTTTGATTGGAGTGTTTAAAGGGTAACAAAACTTTTAGTAAAACTATTGAGGTGTCATAGTGACATGTCAGAAGTTTTGATCGTTGGGGGTCCGAGCACTGACACCCCCATCGATTGCTAAAACAAATCTGCAGAAGTGTTCGGGTGAGCAATGTGCCGCTTAGTTTTGGATAGTCTTTCCTCGGAAAGACGAGCAAACGGTGTACGGACTCATGGGCTTTTCGGAAGAAATATGAAGCGGCACAGTGCTCACCCGAGCGCTTCAGCGGCTTTGTTTTAGCGATTGGTGGGGGTCTCAGTGCTCGGACCTCCACCAATAAACACTTCTGACATGTCAATATGACATGTCAGAAGATTTTAAATGTTTAGGTACCCTTTAAATTCTGGCTCCTGAACTTGCTTCTGCCAAGTCCAGAGGGTGGTCTCTGTGACCCAGACGCAGTGATTGACTGCTTTTTCTCTTTTGACACAAATCTTTCTGTGCTAACACCATATTATAGTATTAGAGTAGCTACAGTATATTAACTATTTACTTCCCAATTCATCTACTAGTTCTAAACATAGAAATCTCCTACACAGTTTCCTTTAAGTATATATGGGGGTTTACCGATTGTATGTAAATAAAGCTTAATCATTTTATAATGAAAGGTTACGCAACTTTCTAATATACTTTCTGTTTCAATTCCTCACCATTTTCAAGATCTGCCTGGTACTGATGCAAAGGACTGAGCCGCAATGCATTATAAAACGTAATATTAAATTTGCATTTCATTTTAGCTCCATTTTATAGTCGCAATACCGATCTCTGACGCAATATCGAGATATATAATTCTATGGTGCTCTAAGCTCAGTTCAGCAGAATCATTGGAGGGGCGGATTCCCATAATACAGATGCTGAAACCAGCCGACAACGATTAGCCTTTATTTACATAAAACCCTTTAACCCCTTGCTGCCGCAGCCATATTTGTTTGTTAATAGTAGTTTTTTTCTTTTCCGCCTTCCAAAAGCCATAACTTTTTTCTTTTTCTGTCTACTATATGTTACATTTATTCTGCGGTTCAATACCATTACGGCGATACCAAATTTATATAGTTTGTTTTTATGATTTACTACTTTTACACAGAATTATTTTATTTTAATTTGTTCTGTGTCGCTATATTTTGAGAGCCACAACTTCTTTATTTTTCCTTTCGAAGTGGTGTGAGAGCTTGTTTTTTTGCGGGGCGAGCTGTAGTTTTTATTGGCACTATTTTTATCTGCAACTTTTTGAGCAAAGGTGACCAAAACACAGCAATTCTATCTATCTATCTATCTATCTATCTATCTATCTAAATATAATCCAGGGTTCTAGCAGCACTGGTCACAGAAATTGAAATTGGGTGCAGATCCCAGGGATTTGACTATCATCCCCAAATTTGTAAAGAAACACAAAATAGGCAGCACATCCAGTAGTTGGTATTCAAAATAGAGAACGCTTTATTAGCCTAAATGCAACGTTTTGGCTCAATATCCTAGAGCCTTGAGAAAGGCTCTAGGATATTGAGCCGAAACTTCGCATTTGCGCTAATAAAGCGCTTTCTTTTTTGAACACCAACTACTGGGTGTGCTGCCTATTTTGTGTTAATTTTAAAAAAATTTGCGGCGTTCACCCTGCGGTTTAAATAACGATATGTTAGGATAGCTCCGACTTTTATGTACGCGCCGATAATAATTATTTTCATTTAAAAAAAAAAATGGTAATTACTTTAGGGGAAAAATAAAAAGTTTTTTCTCTTTTAAACTTATATATATATATATATATACACATACACATACATACATACACACACATATATATATATATCTATCTATATTATTTTTTTTTAGTCCCCCTAGTAGACTTGAATAAGTGATTCTTCGATCGCTGGTACAATACATGCAATACTTATTGTGATTTTTACCATCTCCTATTAAGCCCTTTCTCTGGGGCTTAATAGGAGCACAAAGATGGCCTCCATTAGGCCCCCAGGCTGCCCTGACAACCATCTGCATCCCGAGATTGCAATTGCATCGCAGGAGAGCCAATGGAGTGACAGAGGGGGGCCACCCTCTGTCTGACGGCTTAGATGCCGCGGTCACTATTAACAGCAGCTTCTAAGTGGTTAAATGCCAGGATCGGAGTTACCTCCGATCCTGGTTTTTAGAGATGGGTGTCAGCTGTAATATACAGCAGACACCCGCGCCGTATGGAATGGGCTCAGCCCGTGAGATCGTGCCATACTCTTCCCCCCTACCGACTATAACGTAAACGAATGTTAAGTGTCGATAATTGTCCATAGGATCACAAATACAGGGTGATTTTATTACATTGGTGGGCCCTGTGCAAAAGTTTCATGAGTGCTACCCCCCTTAAACTTTTTGTTCATTGGCTTCTAATGTCTGCACAGTGAATTAAATATCATAAAAACAATTACATTTAGAAGCGCAATTTTTGAGACCCAATAATGGGAAATTATTTCAGTCACAGGAGACATCTTCTCTGATTTGAGTCGTTCGCTCTCCCTTTTGTTTTATTCATCCCTGATCGCCATAAAGGCTTCTTCCAGCTACGACTTTGTAGAATTTGCTGCCCAGACATCTTTGGCTCCTTGCTTTTCTAACACCCTCAACACCCTCTACACAAACTCCCAATCCTATTATTACTCTATTTGCCCCCATTACAGAACCTGCTGTGTTGCATAGTGCCCCCAAATACTGTACCTTTTTAATAAGTGTCACACAGATAGTGACCCCAAAATAATAGTGTGACACAAATAGCGCCCCTGAAATCAATAGATAATAAGGTAGCTAATGAAAATTGTGCCATCGCACATTTGCCCTATGGTTCGAGCGGCCCAAATATATAGTTATTAACCAAATTCATCCCATTCTGGGCAGGAGTAATTCTGGTAATAGAGGAGAACAACATCATTCAAATGGACTTATTTATTATAATTTATTAATTAATACATTCACATGACTGATTATTTATATGAAAGTAAATATGGAAAGAAATGTCAAAATTCATATATTCCCAAGTGTAAAGGGTTTACTATTTCCATTTAATAATATCAGTTGTCCTATTATGACTGGCAAATAATTTTTTGCTTACAGGATATGAAATAGATTATATTATCAATCATAGCACATAAAATAAAAGGAAGATATTAGTAAACAGATTGAGTGTGTAGAGTGTGTAAACCGCAGGACGACTGCTAAAACCATAAGAAAACTGAATAAATTTGTGTCTCGGCTTAGAGCGCTCAAATATAGATGCAGCAATATTCTTGGACTAGAAATGCCTCAGTCTATGTGAAATATTAACCGTGAACATTCTGATAGTTACTGCCAATAGTCATATATATATAAATCATACATGAAATGGAAATTGATATTTGCAAATACTAATTTGCATTTCATTACTCTAAAAGAATACAAACCATTTGTAGCAGAGCCGGAAATAGAATTTATTTTGTGAAGGAATATTGACCTATGTGGAAATAATGTAGGATCTTATATAAAGGCGCTGTCTCCAGGCTTTGACGTGGGCCTGACTCCTGAAGTGCACCCCTGTATTCAGAAAAGACTGGTGACTTTCCCCAGCAACAATCCACTAACAGCAATACATATACACCTGTAGGGTTTTTTTCTGTATGAATTAGACAAAAAAATTGTGGCATTAAGTTTATGAGCGTAACAGAAACAGCCAAGGCAAGCATGTTCTCTCGATAGGTAGGTGTTTCAGAGGTAGGAACCCCTACCTATCAGACATTTATGGCATATTATGTGGTATAGACGAAAATGCCTGTAGTTTGAATACCCTCACGTGTTTGTGCGGAGCCTGGACAGTGGCACACAGAGTCCCTAATGGCCTAGTAGTACAGAGCTGTAGAAACACCATGTTCTGCGATGTTGTGACGATGTACAGCTCTTTATTAAGGAAATATTCTCCCTTAGAAGAAATAGTGAATTCAAAAAAATGGAGCATGCTTCATTCAATGCTGTATTACAGAGGTATTAGGCTGGGTTCACACGTGGCGGAATTTCACTTAAATTCCGCTGCGGACACTCCGCAGCGTTAATCCGCAGTGGAGCCGTTTGTCCATTGACTTACACTTTAATTTAGCAGTGTTCGTTTAGACGAGGCGTAAAATTCCGCTGCGGAGCATAGGCTGCGGAGCGGAATTTGGTGTCCGCAGCATGCTCTGTCTGTTGCGGATCAGTGGCGGACTCATGGCGGAATTTCTCCATTGACTTCAATGGAGATTCTAATTTCCGCAATGAAGTCCGCAGCTGTCATGCACATGTTATGTGTGCTGCGGATCCGTCTTGCTTTTTTAACTTGACATTTCTTCATTCTGGCTGGACCTATGTATTTCTAGGTCTACAGCCAGACTGAGGAAGTCAATGGGGCTCCCGTAATGACGGGAGCGTTGCTAGGAGACGTCAGTAAATAGTCACTGTCCAGGGTGCTGAAAGAGTTAAGCGATCGGCAGTAACTGTTTCTGCACCCGGGACAGTGACTACCGATCCCAATATACATGTATCTGTAAAAAAAAATGAAGTTCGTACTTACCGAGAACTCCCTGCTTCTGTCTCCAGTCCGCCCTCCCAGGATGACGTTTCAGTCTAAGTGACGGCTGCAGCCAATCACAGGCTAATAACAGGCTGCAGCGGTCACATGGACTGCCGCGTCATCCAGGGAGGTCGGGCTGGATGCCGAAGGAGGGACGCGTCACCAAGACAACGGGCGGTAAGTATGAATTTCTTTGACTTTCACAAGGGAAAGTGCTGTCCCTTCTCTCTATCCTGCACTGATAGGGAGAAGGGAAGTACTTTTACCGCAGTCCGCAGCAGCTAGTCCGCATCAATTTACTGCACATTTTGTGCAGATCCGCAGCAGAATCTGCAACGCAGATTCTGTGCGGCATTGATGCGGACAGTTGCGGAGGAAATCCGCCACGTGTGGTCATGCCCTTAGCATTATTTCTAGGGTAGGATGTCTCCATAATAAAGCGAAACGCAGATTACCTATGGCCCAATAATACGTAGCCGTAGTTACTCTATGTGCTACTGTATGCATAGGTCCTTGGGCTTTAAGGTAGATTCCAATTACAGGCATTTTATAGCATCCACCTCTCAGACCTTCACCTATCGGCAGAATGTGCTTGCTTGGATGTTTCTGTAATTCCAATATACTTCAATGGGGAGAACGTTGGAGATCCAATACAGTATGTTCACACAGGCATATGTTTGAGGCAGAAAAATATGAGACTGATTGCAAGAGAAAACAGCCTCTGAATCCAGGAATTTTTGCAGCTTATTTTCAAAGAGTTTTTGCAAGCGTATTTTAAAGTGTATTTTCTAAGCGGTTTTTTTGAGATGTCAATGGAAAATCAACCTGGAAAACACCTCAAGAGCTGACATGTCCCTTCTTTTTTTTAAGGCATATTTTTACACTGCGTTCTTTAAGACAGCGGAGAAAAATTACCCTTCATATGCACTACACAGCTTTTTACAATTGGGCAAGCTGTTTGCCAGCGTTTTCAAAGCGTATTTAGGAGTGCAATGCAACCATTTTATGCTCTAAAATACGCCTGAAAAAACAGTGTGTGTGAACATACACTTAGCCTTAAAGAGGCTCTGTCACCACATTATAAGTGCCCTATCTCCTACATAATGTGATCGGCGCTGTAATGTAGATCACAGCAGTGGTTTTTATTTAGAAAAACGATCATTTTCAAGGAAGTTGTGACCTATTTTAGATTAATGCTAATGTATCGGGATTGTGAATAGACATCGCGTCCTGGCTGGAGGCGATGTCTATTCACTCTCAAGACACTTCAGTAAAGTTAGTGTGTGAGTAAGTGACAGTACATCGTGATCTCGCAAGATCACTATGTGCTGAGTACATGAATGGAGAGAAGTGTATGATGCTGATTGGTCAGCGTCATACACTTCTCTTTACAACGCCCACTTGGTCAAAAGCTAAAAAACGCCCAAAAAAAAGTCATTAGCATAAATCGAAAATAGGTCATAACTTCCTCAAAAATGATAGTTATCTACATTACAGCACCGATCACATTATGTAGGAGATAGGGCACTTATAATGTTATGACATATCCACAGGATATCTTTTACAGTTGGGGATTACCCGGCTTGGAGGTTCGTTCACCACACACCAGCGGGCATACGACCAGGACGTGGACTATACAAAAAATTTTTTCTTCTCTTGTTTATCGCGAGTGTTTGTGCATTTATCATGGAGAATATAGAAGTTTCAAGTGGGGTATTAGAAGTGATGATCGATTATTTACTAGAAGTCTAGTGTATTATGCAGTACTATTATTCGATGTATTCCATCGGATGTATGTCACGAGCATTCCCTATAATTATTATTTTTTGTCCACTTTTTTGGTGATCTAATTCATATAGGCGATTTAACACGACTGATGACTTCAAGATCTTATCACTTTTTGACCCTCATTATTGGTTAACTACAGGTTAAATTTACCTTTTCCATTTCTCTTTTGTAGTAGACGCCTGGACACACGTGACTTATCGTCACGTAGTGATGGCGTCCTTGACAACATGAGATTACATTCTATAAGCGTTTTTCCATGCGATTGCCATCACATTGTGTGGACTGGTACTTCTGAACCACACAGTGTGAGAGTGAGGACATCATTCCCTCTATAGGCACCTGCGTACAAGAGATGCTTTTGTAATACTTTTGTTTTGATTATGCCGTTGCGATGCACTGATTGTGGAGCATGCGCGGTGACGTCCTGGGATCGGAGCTGGTGCCTGGAGTGTGGTGGACTTTCCTTCTTCGTTTTCTACTCCAAGATCAATAATTGATGGCTTAAATACTTACTATGGATTGAAGATGTATTGTATGTCGAATTTATACACTTTTTTGTACTATGTAACAAGTTGTTGGTTGTCATTAAGACTAATGTATGATTCACCTGGGAGACCGGGATCACGATTCTCACTGGCTGCAATGTACCATGTGATCATTCGAATTCACCTATTTAGTATGATGTTTTTAGATGTAATGTTAGGCTTGACAAAGACCCCACACTCACTATGGGTCGAAACGTTGCCTGTCTGTCGTGGATGTTTTGACAATAAAACCACTTTGATCATCTAGAGACGTGTGCTGTTGTTCGACTATTTTACTTGATATCCACAGGATATGTCATAAATGTCAGATAGATGCGGGTCTCACCTCTGGGACCCGCACCTATCTCACGCTGCCTCCCGGCCACTTCCTGATTATATGGTCGGGAGTTACGGAAACAGCGTAACTCGCTGAGCTACGCTGTTTCCGTAACTACTATTCAGTTCTATGGGAGTTACGGAGACAGCGTAGCTCAGCGAGTTATGGTGTTCCTGTAACTCTCGACCATGTAATCAGTAAGTGGCCGGGAGGCAGCGTGAGATAGGTGCGGGTCCCAGAGGTGAGACCCGCATCTATCTGACATTTATGACATATCCTGTGGATATGTCATAAAGGTCCCTCAGGGGAAAACTCCTTTAAAGAGGCTCTGTCACCACATTATAAGTGCCCTATCTAGAGATAGGTGCGAGTCCCAGAGGTGAGACCCGCATTTATCTGACATTTATGACATATCCTGTGGATATGTCATAAATGTCCCTCATGGGAAAAACCCTTTAAGTAGCTGCTGGAAGCAAGTAGCTAGAGTGGACTGGCAGCTATGAGGCTTCTAAATTCCTGCAGCTGCATGGTTAATAGATATATAATTAATATAGAGATATGATATATAATATATATATATATATATATATATATACACACACATACACACACACTAAATAGATAATAGAAAAATATACATATCTGTGGTGCTGTACATAGTAGCACTAAAGGGATAGGTACAGTCCTTTTTGGAAGCCACAGATCAGAGATCAGATTGCAGATATAAATACAACTACTTATAGAAAGAGCGGCCCATTTTACACCCAGGGTACAGGAAGTGTCCTGTGAATTATAATAATTTTTTTTACATGCAAACTTTTTATACTACTTTACTGAAAGTACTTTTCTGCTAGCTTTCTTGATGTATTCTTTGTATACATGAAACAAAATCTTTTCTGAGGATGATTTTATATATATATCGATATCCATCGATCTATATACACTGATTGGCCATAATATTAAAACCACCTGCCTAATATCGTGTGGCCAAAACAGCTCTGACCCACAGAGTCATGGACCCTACAAGACCTCTGAAGGTGTACTGTGCAGTGGCGTACTTCCAATAGAGGCAGACCACCCCACTGCTGTGTGGCCCGTGAGCTAGGGTGGCCGCTCTCTCCTTGATTACTAGTTTCCTTGTTTGTGAAGGAAAAGTGCTGATTGGTAGAGCAGCCCGTCAGTCACTGATCTGCTCCTGCTCTACCAATCAGCACTTTCCCTAAACAACAGAGAAGTTCTGATTGGTTCTTATTGGGGGGGGGGGGGGGGGGGGTGGGTGCCGAGCACAGCACTGACTAAACCCTGCAAGTTGTCAGCTGCAACTTCATCTAAATTTCATCTAATAGTGAGTAAAATGTATTATACATTACAGAACTAACATGAGGAGTCATTGGGGAAGGGGATGTAATGCCCTGTATTAAATATATAATAGGCACTGGTGTATGGGAAGGTAGTGATGAACTATTGCTATGGGATGGAGGGGGAGGGTAATGTGTACTTTTGATGGAGTGAGTGTGTGTATGTATAAGTATTATTTATGTGTGTGTGTATGAATAGGTGTAGTCATGTGTCATTTTTGTACATATGTGTATGTGTGTAGATGCGTATGTTTTTTTAAATCAATATATGTGCACTCATATATGTTGTATGTGTATAAGTTTCCGTGTATCTGTTGGACGGGAGCCCTATGATCACTACTAACGGCCCTCGTCCTGTGGTATCTGGCAACAAGATGTTAGCAGCAGATCCTTTAATTCCTGTACGTTTTGATGTGGGACCTCCATGGATCGGACTTGCTCGATTGGATTGAGATCCGGGGAATTTGGAGGCCAAGTTAACACCTTAAACTCTTTTGTTCCTCAAACCATTCCCAAACTATTTTTTTAGTCGCATTTGTGGGCCGCCGATGGGTGAGAAGGCGCTCCCTCCCTCTGTAAACTACTCAGATGCAGTTGTCACTAATGACCATGGCATCTGAAGGGTTAAACGGTCGCAATTGGAGAAACCGTTGAAGCAGGAGCCCGGCTGTCATCAGACAACTGGGCACCCGCTCCAGCGTGAACCGGACAGCCGTGCAGAACTTTGATTAGGCCGCCCTGAAAAGGCGGCGGCCTAAAACAAGGCCCCTTAATGACCGCCGTGAAAAGGCATATCGGCAGTCATTAAGGGGTTAAAGGATCTGCTGCTAATATCTTGGTGCCAGATACCACAGAACACCTTCAGAGGTCTTCAGAGTTCATGCCTCAACGGGCCTGAGCTGTTTTAGAGGCACGAGGGGGACCTACACAATGGCTTAACAGGGTACACTATATTATATAATAAGAGTCCTTTGGTCTTATAGAAGATATCTTGCGGTGTCTGAATGTTTTCACAGTGTAAATGGTATTTATATTTCCAGGGTGAATTTGGCCTTGGCTTACACGGAACTGACAGAGGAGCTTTACCGTCTACGTGACCTTACTGCCCTGCAAAGCCGCATTTTGAGGTCACTGCTAGAGGAACAAACAGGTGGGAAGCTACCGACACTTCGTACTTTCGTAAACTCATCTGTGAAACACAATAATATATTGTAACAGTATTTCGAGTAATGAGCTATATCCTACACCATATCGCCCAAAAGGTCTCCTATAAACCACACCTATGTGACAACCATAGATTTAAATTAGTTTTTTAAGGATTTAGAAGGGTAATCTCTAAAAATCCCTTTTGTTTAGGAGGATCCACCTACAATAAATTAAACACAGGGTGTACACAGGTAGTCCCTTAAGGCCTCATGCCCACTTCAGTTATTTTTTCAGGGTGCGATCTGTTTTTTTTAACTGATAGGACCCTGACACATTCATTTCTATGGGGCCATGAACACTTCAGTTGTTTTGACGGTTCCGTTCGTCCGTTCCATCAAAAGTAGTGCATGTCCTACTTTTGTCCGTTGTTCAGTGACCGTGGGGCCCATTGAAGTCTATGCATCCGTCAAAAAAAACAGACGGCACACGGACGGCATCCGGGTGCCGTCTGTTTTTCACGGATCCTTTGCTAAGCAACGACAGGGCGTGCACGCTCGTTTGCCCGATCCTTGGCCTGTGTAAAAGGGCCTTAAGTAACTAGATGGCTATACTCCAACAGACAATGCTAGTTTCAATCAAGGTTTTTTCTAAGTGTTTCCAAAAGTATTCACTTGTTATTTTTTTTTTTTCCAAGGACAAAGACACTCTCCGCCACATCGACACTCTCCTTGTCAACTGAGACACTCGCCTTCTTCTCTCCGCCACTCTCCTTCCTCTCAACGACGCTCTCCAGTCCCACAGTGTCCATCTCCCATTTTACAGAGAAGATCTCCTGTCCTACAGTCACCAGTCCACCAACGCCGATCCCCAGTACCACCCTCTTCACCCTCACGTAGATCTCCTGTACCCTCATCATGTCCATCACCTGTAGTCACAGATATTTCATATTCTAAGCCCTCAGTGCACCAAGCAAAAGCATCATTCCAAGCCCGTCGTAGCTATTCTGAGATTAGTGAGCCTGCAATGTATCCACGAACATCCCGCTCCCTATGGATGCCAGCTGGAACTGGAACTCTGCCAAAGCAGTTGTCCTACAATGAGGGGTATGTTGGCAGTCCACCTACTATCCCCTGCTTCCAAGAACCACCTCAGCAATCCTCTGATGAGGATGAGTGGAGTCCCCCATCCCCACCTAGTCCAGAGCCTGGAGCAGTACGCTGTGCTTCCTTTTGCGCTGGATTCCCCATTCCTGATGCAGCAAGTAGAAGAATGTCGTCATCATACTCCAGAGCGGAACATGCACAGTCCTGGCCTTCCATCAATGTAAGTGTGCAGGTGGGAAGAATATTTGGGCTCCGTAGACAAGTCATATTTAACAGTCAGACTTTTATAGATTATAATTTCAGGCAAATATTAACTATTCAGATTCACAATTGCCTGATTTTTTTGCACAATACTGTATGTATATATATTATAACATTATATGTATTTTTTTGTTACTTTTTTAACTATTAAATGTAGGAATTAAGTGGCAAACATTACAACTTGGCATTCCCAATATTTGTGGGACAATGTGTGTTTCTGAAATTCAAACAGACATTTTCTATCAGTTACTAGAAGATACAAGGTGACCGGTACGAAAAAAGTAGCTGTTCATCCTTTTTGACATATCCTCTGACGCTATTGTATGTCAGTCTTCGCAATTGATGACAAATAAATAAAATGAACACAAAATGAAATCTCGTTCACTTCCCCTCTTTTCTTTATGTCCATTTCTGCAGTTACTGATGGAGACAGTGGACTCGGAGGTTAGAAGCTGTCCTCTCTGTCAGCTGGCCTTCCCAGTTGGATACCCTGATGATGTTCTAATAAAACACATTGACTCCCATCTTGAGAACAGCAAAATCTAACAGACGTCCTCAATCGCTAACTTTTTGACCCCAAGATACAAAAATGGCAAGTTTTGGGATCCAAAACAAGTTCAAACACATACTAATGACCAAACAGGATAATAATTATTATTATACACTCTTCAAGAACATAGTATGTCGTGTAATGATACTGAGTATCTATAGAATGATTGCAGAATCCAGTATAATGACTGATCCTGAAGTGAGAATCACTGATAATTCATTAACACAATTGGGCAATTAATGCAAGTCTTTGCACAGTATAATAATGATGACTATTTAGGCACTTTTAAAGAACACTGTAAAGTGATGGTAGGTATGTATGCACACTAAAAAGAATAAAATTGCACAGACTCACTCCAGCTCCTGTGGAACCAAAAGTCTCGGCATGCTAGCCTCACCAATGGCTGTAATGCATAACTCTGACTAGTTCTTCCACAGCAGTTTATAGTGAGCTAAACAAACCTAAGGGAACTAGATTGATAGTACCTATAACATCCGAAGTAGAAAAAGAAGAAAATTCCATCGGCACATTCCAGCAATACGCCACCCAAGGTCCCAGAAACCTATTAAAGTTACTTGTACCCTACAACATCTTAATATATTATTCCAGTCACAATCAGTTATAGAAGTCAAAAAACGCAAAATTCAATCTGTTATGCAGTACAGTGCCAGTTCACAGATTAGGGACCTGTGGCATTACTCATTTAATGCAGCAGTAATGCCCTGACCTTAAATGCATTTGGTGGGAAAACTTTTTATTGCAGAATAGGTGATTAATGTTAGATCGATGGGGGCCCCACCGATTACAAGTACAGGAATCCCCCTATTCCTTCACATCTGAAGGACAGCAGAGAGGAGTTTGAATGGAGCATTTTCCGAGCATGCGCACTGCCGCTCTATTCGAACTCTATGAGAGTGACAGAAACAGCCGAGTGCAAACGATTAATGTATTTGGTGGGAAAACCCCATTTAAAAGTGTCAGTCCAGTTATACTCTCCCGCCCGAACTGACATCGGGAGTGGGGTGACGCTCCTGCACGCTGGACGGTACTGTGGCTCTGACAACCGTACGACGCCTAGAGAGTATAATGCATGGGTCCAATTAATTAGAATTGGACCCGTGTACGATACTCTCCGGGCATCATACAGTTGCCATGGCAAAAGTACTGCCCAGATTTAAAATGGGTAAGGATCCCTGCTGGAGCTTTGCACAGATGCCCGTCTTCACCTATGCCAATACTTCCTGACCTGACATTAGACAGAGGGGTGGTGCTGTGTAAAGCCTCTTCTTATCAGCAGCGCTGCCTTTTCCTCTTGACACTGCTGATTCACAGAGACCTCAGTTTGCAATTAGTACCCGCTAAAAATGTTAAAAACATTTACCTGATGCCCAAAGTTTATAGCAGACCTCGATGATCGGTTTACTTTAAGCTGTAAGGGTGGGTGGTCTTGATGGGCAGTCTGGACAGTTTGTATCTTGTAGCTGCCTTTACTTTGGCACCATAGCAGTCTAAATATGATGCAGCAATAATGTCATGGTTAGGGTGGATTCACACAGAGTAAAAATACATCACGGTAACATTACAAAAATACATCACCGTAACACTGAAGCAGAACTACTGTTGCGGATTTGGTGGCGCATTTGCGTTTTTTTTTTTTTTGGGGGGATTTCAGTGCAGAATTTCACAGTCTATGATGAAATTCCACATCCAAAATCCACAACACATAGAAAACGCTGCAGAAAGTATTTCCGCATAGAAAATGTAAACCATGTACGTATAGCGGATTGTTTTTCCACGGATAGTATTTTAGTGTAAATTTCCACAGCGGATTAATCCACTGCAAAAATTACGTTACGTGTAAATCCTGGGTTTTCACCTTGCAGACGCACCGCAGCAGTGTAGTTTCCAAATTGACTGCAAGTAAAAGCACTTTAATGGCCACAAGGTAAATTGTAGTTTAGCTGCATAACCGCGCAGCCATTAAACAATGAAAGTGCTTTTACCTGCATTCAATTTGCAAACTGCGTTGATCTACGTGTCGGCACAAATTTGGCCGCTTGAGGGCCGTGGTGCGTCCGCAATGTGAGAACCCAGCCTTAGGGTTACTTAGGGCTTGTGTAATGTAGTCTGTAACAATTGTTTAGCTTACAATAAGTCTGCCTTCCCGGTGTATGGGTACAAGCACACACTGGCTTATTTACTTGGTGTCATCACTTTTATCATCATAGATGGGCAAACACAGACCCCATTATTAATATTTTATGAAATATACACAGCCTGGATTGTTATAAAAGTCCTGGCTGTGTACTGCCTGTGTAATAAGGGCTCTAAACATGGTTGCGCGATGATAAAGTATACAGTGTTGTATACATAGGCAATCTTTCAGTGGGGATGAAGATATACTAGAATGGTGCAGTTGTTCAAAAATCGGCTAGGATCAATTTCAGTGAAGCTGAACCTTGAAACTACTTCAATATATTTAGCAATTGCCAGAGAGAGCAGACTGGATAATGGAGAAATTTGATTGCTGCTGCGTCCCTCTATCAGCAGAATACTGACATCATATATGGCATTCTGTAGTCTGCTGAGGGACTATACAGACCCTCTTCTACCCTATTATAGAATGATGTTTATTGTAAACACTGCCTTTATTCTTCTGCTGGCACTAAGAAAGTCGGCACAGGGAATCTATTGATTTATTTTGGCTGCTGCTCTCCTCTATTACCCAATTTGTTCCTGATTGAAAAGAAAGTGAATTGGGTAATAGGTAGCCGATAATGCAAATCCTAAATATAATAGGACCTATCAAGCTCTATAAAAGGACCTATCAAGCTCTCCTGACATGTATGTTTTAGTACACACTGGTATTTGCCATGAAATATCAATTCTGGAGCATCTTTTCTTAGAACTCTGTGTTGTGCCATTCCTCTGTTACTACTTCTGAAAATGTATAAACTGGGTATAACCACCCTCCTTGTCAATTTGGCACTGTCCAAGCAGTTCTGACAGTGCCAGACCATGTATTTGCAAGTAGAACATTATCGTCCTATTTCAATGTATTCATACATTTCCAGGAGGAATAACAGAGGAATGCCACACTTCCAAATGTGCTCTAGCATTGTTATTTCATGGCAACTACAAGTATTTACTAACAGACATGTCAGAACAGTTGTCAGGTGCTCAAAGTGGCCCCAAAGGTAGAGCTTCATGTAAAAGTGTCTTATTTGGTGAACCATAACCATAAAGTCTATTAATATCTGTTTTAATCAGCAAGATTCTGATTGGCTGACATATATGACGACATAAATGTAGGTTGGCCAAATTTACGGAGGCTAGAGGGGTGAATACTCTGCCAGCAGGTCCACGAGTAGTGTTTTATTGTTTCACGTAATGCACTTTGTATGAGGTGAAAAGAGAACCCTGTAGGGATTTCGACATGTGCGGGTAACAAAATGAAAGCTGTGATTTCACTGATTGCTATGGGCAATGCCCTATTTTTTATACACAAGGTCCAATGCGTCAGCACTATTTAACAAAGCAAACAAAACATATGAGATAAAAGGTCCTGTATAATAAGTTTCATGTTCAATGCTGTATAAGTATAACTATGTAATACTAATGTTGAGGTCCCATGTAAAATTAAATGTAATATACTTGTCTTTTTAAATTGAAAAAATATATGCACATCCCTGAATATTTTATGATGCCCCTTTTGTTTTAAAGGGGTTCTTCACTAACGCAGCTTCTGGCCACACACCCCTAGTAAGCCATTGATGATGTGAAAGTGCCAGTGTACTTTCATAGGATTTAACGGTGGGAGACCTTATAGCTTACTGTAGGAGAACAGGTCAGAAGCCTTGTGAATGAAAAATCCATAGTCCATGAAGGTGGCCTCAGACATGAAGTTAAAGGGTAAGTTTAGTTTCAGCAAATATGGATTATTCTTTGTCTAATAAAAAGTTATACAATTTTACAATATATTTTCTGTATAAATTTCTTATGGTTCTCAAGATCTCTGCTTACTTTCATTCAAAAGGCACCATTCTAGCTTACTTACCAGTCGCTAAAAATGATTCCAGGTCATGTGGTGATCACACATATGTGCAGTGCTTTACAAGACCCCGCTCTGATAACTGTAATATAACTCTAGCAAGCCATGCACCTGTGTGATCATCACATGACCAGGACTCATTTTTACGTGAATGACAGCAAGCAGAGATCTTGAAATAGTCCTGGTACAGAAAGTATAGTGGAAAATTATACACAAATAACCTTTATTTGCTGAAACCAGAATAGCCCATTTATTCCCTCCATGCAACAGCAATTTAGCAGAAAATCATTACAATTATATTTGCATGTCTGGCGTCATCAGACAAATATTCTGATACTGAATAAATAATGGAGCGTTTGTGGCATTTACCCTGCTGTTCGTATGTCTGATACCACTTCTCCATGGACATCATTTCCAAAGGGACAACAACCTGTAGTACAATTCTATAGATTGAAATATATATATGATAGGCTTTTTTCTATGGTGATACATTTACACATCGTTCTATGATTAATATAATACTGTAATATGTATTTTTCCATTGGCGATCTTTGGGCCAAAACATGTATAAATGGAAAAGAAAAAAAAAAGCAATCAATCATTCACTTTGCACTATGTTAGTACATCACTCTTCTATGTTTTTGTCCCATATGAACGCCTCGAAATGTTATTATGTGGACTTAAAAATAAGTATGCATGAGACTACGTATCAATACATTAGCAACTACTGTCATCACTGGGTCACTTTTTAATGAAAACAGTGAAGGCAGTCATTTTTGGGTCCAACAAAGCAACTGTTGTTTTGCCATCTGAGAAGGGGTAAATCTCATGCCCACTCTCTTTTGTAACGTAACTGCCAGGATGGGAACATTTCCTTAATTTGTCTGCATGGCAAAATCTCTCCCACCTAAACATGAATCTGGATAAAAGATACATAACGGAGTATTATCACCTGTAGGTGTTGCTGCTGTGGCCTCTCTAAGACTTTGTGAAGAAATTAATCAGTATGGAACTATAATGAATGTGGATTTTAAGGACTAATATAAAAGGACTAACAGCTCTCTGCACCTCTCAACCGTCTCACTGCCAGACCAGCCTGCAGTGCATTGCCAAGAGATATCTCCATCGCATGCAGAAATGTGTCTCTGGTCAGGCCCTGGCATGCAGGGAGTTAGAAAAAAAAAAAGCAAAAAAAAAAAAAAAAGCTTCCTGATGGGAGTTACCTCTCCCTGACGTGTTATACCTCAGCCCCTAACTTATGTGTAATGTATGCACATGCCTATATGTTTCTCTGAATATATATGTGTGTGTGTATATACACTGAGCCTGCACAACACTGTCTGTATTTATGGCTCTGGTGGTCTAATGTCTTCCCTTAATGTCTGGTCCAGTAACACTGTGAGCTGGAGTGGTCTGCAGATTGCTTTTCTTTGTGATGTGCTCCGTAAGGCAGGGATGTGCTGCAGTGGAAAGCCCTGCTCCTTTGTGTACTGTAATACTTTTAGTGACGAAATTCTTCAGTTCTGTAAAAATACACAGTACATACAGCACTGTGACGCCAGCGGGGTGACATACCACACAGGATTGTTCAGTGTGGCATAAGGCCCCAAGGTGCTGTTATTGCATGTCACTCTGCAGTACCCAGTGTGGTATGCTGTTCTGCATCATTCACTATGACATACTGCTCTGCAGCGTATATTGTGGCCTAATGCTCTGTAGTACTACGTTGCAGTCCTCAATGTGATATAATATTCTATTGTTCATGCTCATTGTCACATGATGTCTCAGTGGCGCTCGGCGACATGTTGCTCTGCGGCGCTCAGTGAACAGCATACTTCTCTGCACTGCTCAGTGAAGGATATATATTGCTCTGCAGACCGCTCAGCTGCTCTCACAGTTCTTTGCCTACTCCTGTCCTGTGTAAATGAATAAAAAGTGCTTTTTTTTTTTTAATGACAATGTCCCTGTTTGCTGTTATTTGAGTGACCACTGATATGCATGGAAAAAGATAGGTTATCTTTCCCCTGGGGCAAAGATTTAGTTTGATGCCTCTCCTCCACAAATCTCTGTACAGTATGCTGACATGCATACATGAATTTGTTGTTCAGAGGTAGTCTAAAGCGAAGCGGTAGTCTAAAACGTCACGGTGACATATTTACTATAACTTCCGGTAGCACAATTCTAGGGAAAAGGTATATCGCTATTCAGCCCTGACATGACATCTAAAGCGACTCTCACATGAGACGGTTACCTAACCTCTTGCGCAGGGCCTATTCTATATATTCTGCTGCCTGAGGCGAAAATTTAAATGGCGCCCCCCCCCAGGTCTTGATTAACATCCCCCTGGCAGTTCTACATCACTAGCAGCCTCCTTCAACTCTTGCGGATGCGCCGTTGCCTTGTACTCCCCTGGCATGCGCAGTGCAGCGATGAAGCCGGGCAGAGTACACCTCGCTGCACAGTGTGTGCCGATGCAATTGCGCATTCGAGAAAGTTGGAGGAGACTGGTAGTGATGTATAACAGCCAGGGGGATGTCAATCAAACATGGAAAGGTGGTTTTGGAGGACTATGTGACTCTTCAGGATAGCGGCACTGCCCCATTACCCTTTAATGAGTAGTTAGCATATAGCGTGCGCCTTTTTAAAAGTTGATTTTATACATTTTGCTGCATCTGAAAAAAATATACAAGGAAATGTTTGGAAATATTGTCAGGTCATGTGTTACTGCATGGTGGCGGTTCAAGGGGTTAAAACTACCAGACAGGTTCCCATCAAATATACAATAAATTTAAAGCAATTCCATCTGCCATGCAATTTTCTTATTAGAAATATATCCTATAGAATTACAGTTTCAGAACCAAGCTCAGTTCATATATACATCACCAGAACCAAGCTCAGTACATAAATACAGCAACAGAACCAAGCTCAGTACATAAATACTGCACCAGAACCAAGCACCGTACATAAATACAGCAACAGAACCAAGCTCAATACAAATATACAGCACCAGAACAAAGCTCCATACATGAGTACAACACCAGAACCAAGCTCCTACATATATACAGCTCCAGAACCAAGCTTAGTTCAAAAATACAATACCAGAACCAAGCTCAGTACATATATACAGAAACAGAAGGAAGATCAGTACATAAATAAAGCAAAAGAACCAAGATCAGTACATAAATACAACACCAGTACATAAATACAACACCAGAGCCAAGCTCATACATATACACAGCACCAGAACCATGCTCAGTATATACAGAACCAGAACCAAGCTCAGTATATACAGAACCAGAACCAAGCTCAGAATATATATATACTGTATATATACATATTGTGTATATATATATATATATATATATATATATATATATATATATATATATATATATATACACACAGACACACATATATACATATAAACACTGCACCAGGACCAAACTCTGTACAAAGAACCAAGATGTAATGACGGGGGTAGGGAAACAGACAAGTGAGCCCTAATCTACCCGCCACTCTGTCCCTGCCTACTTGCAACGACCCGCCCTAGGCAACGAGGTACAACTGGGCGGCGGTCCCTACGCTCAGTAAGTGCACGAGACAAACAGATAGGGGAACACAAAGCAAAGGGAAAGGGGCAGTTGCCCACGGCAACACCGTGAGCAACAAGAGTGGTGACCGAGCCGAGTCAAACCAGGAGTGCACGAGGTACCAAACGCAGAGCAGAAGAGTAGTCAGTAAGCCAGGGTCAGTATGGAGCAGGATCAAATAGTTAGAAGCTGTAGCTGGGCCAGGAAACCACACGAGAAGAATCACAAGCAAAGGAGGAACAGGATAGGCAGGTATAAATAGACAGAGGGCGGGCGCTAGCTCCGTCCGGCCAGGCTGCGATAGGCTCTCCCACTCCTAAGTCTGCCATCCTGAGTGGTGGAAGATGGAGTCAGTCTCAGAGACATAGACTCAGGTGCAGACTGATTACCTATGGGAGTATACACAGAAGTTGTGCCTGGCAGATCCTTTACAGTACCCCCCCCCCTTTATGAGGGGCCACGGGACCCTTTCTAAGTGGACCTGGTTTATTGGGGAAACGAAGGTGGAACTTCCTGACCAATACCCCAGCGTGAACATCCCGGGCGGGTACCCAAGTCCTCTCCTCAGGCCCGTATCCTCTTCAATGGACCAGGTACTGGAGGGAGCCTTGGACCATCTTGCTGTCCACAATCTTGGCCACCTCGAATTCCACCCCCTCAGGGGTGAGAACGGGAACAGGAGGTTTCCTCGAGGGAGCCAAGGACGGGTAGCAGCGTTTAAGGAGGGAGGCATGAAACACGTCGTGTATTTGAAAAGATGGGGGCAACTCCAGTCAGAAGGAGACAGGATTGAGGACTTCAATTACCTTATACGGCCCAATAAACCGGGGAGCAAACTTCTTGGACGGAACCTTAAGGCGCAAGTTCCTAGACGATAACCACACCAGATCCCCGACCATAAACAAGGGGTTAGCAGAACGTCTTCTATCAGCCTGAGTTTTTTGTACGCTCTGGGACGCCTCTAGGTTCTTCTGAACCTGGGCCCAGACTGTGCACAGTTCCCGATGAACGACCTCTACCTCGGGATTGTTGGAACTACCAGGTGAAATGGAGGAGAACCGTGGATTAAACCCAAAATTACAGAAAAAGGGGGTGACCCCTGACGAGTTACTGACCCGGTTATTAAGGGAAAATTTGGCGAGGGGAATGAATGAGACCCAATCATATTGACAGTCAGAGATAAAACACCTTAAATATTGTTCTAGAGATTGATTAGTCCTCTCAGTTTGGCCATTAGTTTCAGGATGGAAGGCAGAGGAGAAGGACAGATCAATCTCCAAAACAATGAAACAAATTGTACCCCTCTGTCCGAAACAATATTGACAGGGAACCCATGGAGACGCAGGATGTGTTTGACAAACAAGGTAGCTAACGTCTTGGCGTTGGGTAGTTTCTTGAGGGGCACAAAGTGGCACATCTTACTGAAGCGGTCTACTACCACCCACACCACCGACTTGCCTTGAGATGGAGGCAAATCGGTGATAAAAATCCATGGAGATATGGGTCCAAGGTCTCTGGGGAATGGGCAAAGAACGTAGTAAGCCCACTGGTCGGGACCTGGGAGTCTTGGACCTAGCACAAACCTCACAAGCGGCGACGTAGGCCTTAACGTCTTTAGGCAACCCAGGCCACCAACAGTTTCTGGCAATGAGGTGTTTGGTACCCAGGATGCCTGGATGACCAAATAGTGCGGAGTCATGATTTTCCCTAAGTACCCTTAGCCGGTATTGCAGGGGAACAAACAGCTTGTCCTCAGGAAGGTTCCCGGGAGCTGAACCTTGATCAGCCGCAATTTCAGAGACTAAATCAGAATCAATAGAAGAAATGATTATACCAGGAGGCAAAATACAAGCAGGATCTTCCTCCGAAGGAGGGCTGGCCATGAAGCTACGCGACAGTGCATCGGCCTTAATATTTTTAGACCCAGCCCTATAGGTAACCAAAAAGTTGAATCTGGTAAAAAAATAGCGCCCATCGAGCTTGTCTCGGGTTTAGCCTCCGGGCAGATTCTAGGAAAACCAGATTCTTGTGGTCGGTAAGGACCGTTACCTGGTGCCTAGCCCCCTCCAGGAAGTGGCGCCACTCTTCAAATGCCCATTTAATGGCTAAGAGTTCGCGGTTGCCAATATCATAGTTACTCTCAGTGGGCGAAAACTTCCTGGAGAAGTAGGCACAGGGACGGAGATGGATGAGGGACCTGGTACCCTGGGACAAGACAGCCCCCACTCCCACCTCGGATGCGTCAACTTCCACGATAAATGGCTCCATTTGGTTGGGCTGAACCAGCACCGGGGCCGAGATAAAGCACTTCTTAAGGACCTCAAAAGCCTGGACAGCCTCAGGCGGCCAGTGGAGGAGATCAGCACCTTTGCGAGTGAGGTCCGTAAGAGGCTTAGCGATGACCGAGAAGTTAGCAATAAATCTTCTGTAATAATTAGCGAACCCCAAAAAACACTGTAACGCCTTCAGGGAGGCAGGTTGGACCCATTCCGCCACAGCCTGGACCTTGGCGGGGTCCATGCGGAATTCATGAGGAGTGAGGATTTGACCCAAAAATGGTATCTCCTGTACCCCAAACACACATTTTTCGGTTTTCGCAAAAAGGTTGTTTTCCCGAAGGACCTGGAGCACCTTCCTGACATGCTCAATGTGGGAGGACCAGTCCTTGGAAAACACCAGTATGTCATCAAGGTACACTACAAGAAATACCCCCAGGTAATCTCTCAAAATCTCATTTATGAAATTCTGGAAGACCGCAGGAGCATTACACAACTCAAAGGGCATGACGAGGTATTCGAAATGACCTTCGGGCGTGTTAAACGCAGTCTTCCACTCATCCCCCTCTTTGATGCAGATAAGGTTATACGCCCCCCGTAGATCAAACTTAGAGAACCATTGGGCCCCCTGAACCTGATTAAAGAGATCAGGAATCAAAGGAAGGGGATACTGGTTCCTTACAGTGACCTTATTCAAGTTACGGTAGTCAATGCATGGCCTAAGACCACCATCCTTCTTCCCTACGAAGAAGCCGCCAGCACCTACCGGAGAAGTAGAGGGGCGAATGTAACCCTTGGCCAGGCATTACTGGATATACTCTCTCATGGCTTCACGTTCGGGACAAGAAAGATTAAATATCCTACCCTTAGGAAGCTTAGCTCCTGGTACCAATTCGATAGCGCAATCGTATTCTCTATGAGGAGGTAACACTTCGGAGGCCTCCTTAGATAAAACATCAGCGAAGTTCTGAACAAACTCAGGTAGCGTGTTCACCTCCTCAGGGGGAGAAATAGAATTAACAGAAAAACATGACGTCAAGCATTCATTACCCCATTTGGTAAGCTCCCCAGTATTCCAGTCAAACGTGGGATTATGCAACTGCAACCAGGGAAGGCCTAAAACCAAATCGGACGATAATCCCTGCATCAACAGTACAGAGCACTGCTCCAAATGCATGAAGCCAACAAGGAGTTCGAAAACAGGGGTATGCTGTGTAAAATAACCATTAGCAAGAGGAGTGGAGTCGATACCCACTACCGGGACAGGTTTAGGCCAATCAATCAAAAGCATAGCAAGAGACATAGCAAATTCCACAGACATGATATTAGCAGAAGACCCTGAATCCACGAAGGCACTGCCGGTAGCAGACCTACCACCAAAAGAGACCTGAAAGGGAAGCAAGATTTTATTACGTTTCATATTTACGGGAAATACCTGTGCGCCCAAGTGACCTCCCCGATGATCACTTAGGCGCGGAAGTTTTCCGGCTGCTTATTCTTACGCCTAGGACAGGTGTTCACTTGATGCTTGTCATCCCCACAATAGAAGCAGAGACCATTCTTCCTGCGGAACTCTCTACGTTGTCGGGGGGACACGGAGGCCCCGAGTTGCATAGGTACCTCCGAGTCTTCCGTGGAAGAGCGAAGCAACGGGACCTCGTGAGGCATCATGGGGGAGTCAGAGGGGAAAACACAAAAACGTTCAAGCTGTCGTTCCCTGAGACGTCGGTCAAGTCGTACCGCTAAAGCCATAACCTGGTCTAGGGAGTCAGAAGAGGGATAGCTAACTAGCAGGTCTTTCAGGGCGTTCGACAGACCCAACCTAAACTGGCACCTTAAGGCAGGGTCATTCCACCGAGAAGCTACGCACCACTTCCTAAAGTCAGAACAATACTCCTCAACAGGTCTCTTACCCTGACATAAGGTCACCAGCTGACTCTCTCGGCAAAGGCAGTCCTGTCAGTCTCGTCATAAATGTGTCCGAGAGCAGAAAAGAAACGATCAACGGAGGAAAGTTCAGGGGCGTCAGGAGCCAAGGAGAAGGCCCACTCTTGGGGCCCTTCCTGGAGCCGGGACATAATTATACCCACCCGCTGGCTCTCAGAACCTGAGGAATGAGGCTTTAAGCGAAAGTAGAGCCTACAACTCTCCCGAAAGGAGAGAAAAGTCCTCCGGTCCCCTGAGAACCGGTCAGGCAACTTGAGATGGGGTTCAAGAGGTGAGGTGAGGGGCACTACCATGGTAGCGTCAGGCTGGTTGACCCTCTGAGCCAGGGCCTGAACCTGTAGGGAGAGACCCTGCATTTGCTGGGCCAGGGTCTCAAGGGGGTCCATAGTAGTGTCAGGGAGCAGGGTAGACTAGGTATATGGGCTTGTGATTATGTAATGACGGGGGTAGGGAAACGGACAAGTGAGCCCTAATCTACCCGCCACTCTGTCCCTGCCTACTTGCAACGACCCGCCCTAGGCGACGGGGTACAACTGGGCGGCGGTCCCTACGCTCAGTAAGTGCACGAGACAAACAGACAGGGAACACAAAGCAAAGGGACAGGGGCAGTTGCCCACGGCAACACCGTGAGCAACAAGAGTGGTGAACGAGCCAAGTCAAACCAGGAGTACACGAGGTACCAAACGCAGAGCAGAAGAGTAGTCAGTAAGCCAGGGTCAGTATGGAGCAGGATCAAATAGTTAGAAGCTGTAGCTGGGCCAGGAAACCACACGAGAAGAATCACAAGCAAAGGAGGAACAGGAAAGGCAGGTATAAATAGACAGAGGGTGGGAGCTAGCTCCGTCTGGCCAGGCTGCGATAGGCTCTCCCACTCCTAAGCCTGCCATCCTGAGTGGTGGAAGATAGAGTCAGTCTCAGAGACATAGACTCAGGTGCAGACTGATTACCTATGGGAGTATACACAGAAGTTGTGCCTGGCAGATCCTTTACACAAGAACAGAATAAAGCTCAGTAAATAAATATACAGATAAATACAGCACCAGAGCCAAGCTCATACATCTATACAGCTCCAGAACCAAGCTTAGTACATAAATACAGCACCAGAACAAAGCTCATACATATACACAGCAACAGAACCAAGCTCAGTACAGAAATACAGTACTAGGACCAAGCTCAGGACATATATACTGCACCAGAACCAAGCTCAGTTCATAAATATAGCACCAGAACCAAGCTCCGCACATAAATACAGCAGTTGAACCAAGCTCAGTACATAAATGTGTAGCGTCCATGGCCACGGGCCGTCGGGTTTACTCACCTCCCGACGCCCGCAGCCATGGATCCGTGAGCACTGGTCCCCATCTCCTTTCTAGGAGACGCCAGCGCTCACTTCTGCTCCGTTCTGCTGTGTCCCATAGGGTGCGCGCGCACGCTCGTGCCCGGCCTTAAAGGGCCAGCGTGCGCACAAGAGGAAATCGTCATCATCATCAACTGCCATTATTTCCTGGTCTATAAGAAGGCCCCAGGCCTTATGATCCTTGCCTGAGCGTTGTTAGTTTTCCCAGTCTGTCTTGCAAATGGTCCCTTAGTGTTTCCCGTTCCAGTTGTTACCCGTGCCTTGTTACCTGCTCCTGTATCCCGTGCTGTTCTTGTTCCTGTGCCAACTAGTGTCGGAGTCGTGTCACGTCCTGTGTCATCTGCCACGTCCAGAGGAATCCGCCACGTCCTGTGTCATCTGCCACATCCGGAGGAACTCGCCACGTCTGGCGCAACCTGCGGCACCTGTGTCATCCGCCACATCTGGCGTTACCTGCTGTGCCCTTCTCCATCCATGCCAGAGCTGCGGCCACTGTCTGGACTACCCAGGCACGCTTGTGCGGGACATTGTATTGCTGGGGTTTCCTGTTGTTTGGCCAGCTGCCTCCCCGCTATGGCGGTACGGCCTAGTTGTTCCACTGACCCGCCTCGTGACAAAATACAGTACTAGAACCAAGCTCAGTACATATATATATATATATAGCACCAGAACCATACTCAGTATATTTATACAGATCCAGAACCAAGCTCAGTATATATATATATATATATATATATATATATATACATATGTATATATATATATATATATATATATACACCAGCAAAGAGAAGCAGCAGCACTCAGCTTTCAAACAGGAAAGTCCAATAATGAAGGGTGCCAGCAAGTAGTCTCGATCCAAAGACTATATAAGTTTCCCAGAAATAAATCCTGCAGCACTCCGGTAATCAAGGTGAAAAAAAGTGTAGTTTATTGTGCCAACATGGCAAATGCAACGTTTCCATCCCACCTTGGGACCTTTTTCAAGCATGCTTTATTTCTGGGATATATATATATATATATATATATATATATATATATATATATATATAAAAACACTGCACCAGGATATATATATATATATATATATATATATATATATAACCACTGCACCAGGACCAAGCTCAGTAAATACAGCACCAGAACCAAACTCAGTACATATATACAGAACAACCAAGCTCAGTACATAAATACTGTGCTAGAACCAAGCTCAGTACATGGATACAGCACCAGCACAAATACAGCTCAATTTAGTGAAACCCCTGCTGTATAGGTTTGTATGGCTTAAAACTACAGCTCCCAGCTTGACCTGAACAATGGTAAGGATATGATGGGAGTTGCTGTTTCACAAAAAACAAGAAATCATACCTCCCATCATCTCGCTGCAGATCATACAGTGACTACAACGCTGATTAGAGGCAGAATGAACATTTACATTATGTGACTCACAGGTGACAACTTCTCCGATTCTAGTTGTTCTTTTCGCTTTTCTCCTCCATCCGGTCTAGACCTCTATGATGACTTCTGCCGACTACAGCCCATTTCTGCAGTTTGCCACTCAGTTGTCTTCAGCTTCTCACTTTTCAAACATTTCTGCACCCGTAAACGAAGATAAAATTCTCATGGTTCGACACACTAAGCCCCTAAATATAATTATAATAGCACCATACACAGTGCCCCCCCCCCCACACATGCCGCCCCATCAGAGGGACAGCAGGCCGTCGCCTGAGGCGATATGGCCCTGCTCTTGCATATCCACAAATAGAAAAGTTTTATGTTTTGGGTAAGTGTTTTATGTCATGGGTAAGTGTTTTGCTTTTTCTTAGGCCTCATGCACCTGGCCGTAGTTGTGTGCACGGTCCATGATTACAGCACGGACACGCGGCAGTGTCATTCGCGGGACTTCTGCAATCACGGACTGCGCACACACAAAATGTGCAGTCATTTCAATGAGCCTGGACTGCAATTGCAGACCGTATAATGACATGTCCTTTTTTTTTTTTTGCGCTCCGGGCAAAGCATGGACCGTGGAAACTACAGTCGTGTGCATTGGCCCAAAGGTTAGCATGTGTTTTATACTATCCACAAATGTTGCTCCACAATTGCACGGTCATGTGCAATAGGCCTTAGTGTTAGACCGCTTTCACATGGTAGTATTTTGGTCAGTATTTTGCATCTGTATTTGTAAGGCAAAACCAGGAGTGGGTCCAAAACATGGAGGGGTGCAAATCTTTCCATTATACTTTTTTGTTAGGGTGCAACTCCATGGCTTCAAAATACTGCCATGTGAAAGAGACCTTAGCCTTTAAAAGCAAAAATCAGAATTTTTCTATGAAGGAGAACAGTTAATAGATAAGCTTTAAAATTTTCGGCAGTGACTGGACAACATAGAAGGGTGATGCGGACTAGAAAAAGTCAATTTGCAAAGCAGAAGTTGCAAGATCGGAGATGGACAGAACTGAACTGTGGTTATAAAAAGGGGGGAGTTAGTAGTCAATTTCCTAAGTATCATGAATGGGGTGTGAGTGGGTGTTATGTGGTCTGTACATATAGAAATGAGGGTGGGAGGGCAGAGTTGTGAATTCGATGGTATGGCACAAGTGTAGGGGGATAGGAGAGAGGAGCTGTGGTGTGTGGTTTGTACTGCTTCCTCACATTCTGTGTAATAGACAAAAGGTTTATAATAAATGCTGCCTGGGGCTCAAAGGACTGCACAACAGCAGCTGTCCTGACAATCAGAGGTGTAACTTGGCACCATTACAAAAGCTGTAACAGGGTCCCCCACCTACTATGTGACATCTATAATACTGCTGACTTCTTATGTGGCAGAGGAGTCTTCAGGTGCCTACCTCTGCACCCCCTATAGCTGACAATTCAAACATTGTTTAACTTAATACATTCCTATAGCAGCTGCCTTTGAAATATGCCACTAAGCATTTCAATTCCGCATGCAGGTTTTTTTTGTTTGTTTAAATATTCTACTTTATTATGTGTTAGGCTAGGTTCACACTGCATTTTGGCATAACGTTTGGTGGGACTGTTTGAAAGTTCTACAGGCCATATTCCCCAGATGTATGCAACTGCATGCCTAGAAAGTTGTATACAGCTGCTATTGACTCCCAATTTAGAAAAAACTAAAATACCACACAACAGTGCATGATACATTATGAAGAAATAAAGACTCACATGAAATTTGTTTGGATTGCCATATGCAAAATGATGAACGGTCATCTTTAATAAGTTTCCTTTTTTAGTGCTCTGAGCAACTTAATGATAAAAGTAATGATCAGTAATCAATAATATTTATATAATGAATACAATGAAATGTAATTGTATACAATAAAAAAAATTGCAATTTATTTAAGTCAGTTATTTTCATCCTTATTACCATGGGGGAACCCCTGAAATGTTTTCCACTAAAAAAACAAAACTCTATTTCTATTCCTGCCTTAAAGGATACATGTCATAAGCATTTCACCTATTAAACCAGCAATATCTGGTAGAAGTGGGTGAGAAATCTATTAACTATTCTAATCGAACTATTATGCTAATGAGCATAAGAGAGTCAAATCTTCAGTCGAAAAGAGTCATATCTTCATTGCTTGTCTCCCCCCAGCACACACAAAATCCTGCGCTTGCGCATCGATGTCCTGTTCTGGTGTGTGCGCACATCGGGATACCATAGTGGCACGTGCCCAGTAATGAGATTTTAGGCCCGGACAAAGGAGGTAAGGGTGTCGGACCATACATGACGGGCGCATACGCGCTATCTCGAACGAGACTTCAGCATCCAGGGTGGGCCAGTTTTCGGAGGTGGGCGGGCATAAGAAGAGGAACGAACGAGATTGACGGATTATTCCCATACAGATTACTCCCATAAAAGGCGCGAAAATTTTGCAGACCGTTATTTACGGTCAGAAGAGGAATTTAGGACAGGGGATAACGGCAATGAACCTTTGACAGCAGCGGCCAGCAAGGGGTGAGTAGAGTTCAATAAGTGAACTGCTGGTGACAGTTTCCCTTTAAAGAATTCTTGTCTATGGGCAATCTCTAATTCTTGCCCAGTCACTGCTAGGCCATCTTTGAGCAGGTGGAATAAATTTGTCTTCCCTACTGTAAGGCCACTTTCAGACGAGCATAATACAAGTACTTTTTTGCACCCAGATTACGGACGCAACACCAAGACCACCCGCGGTTCATGAGTTAGAGCACCATAGCATCAGTTTTTTCAAATGAGTGGCACTCTACTTTAGTCTGAAAACGTATTATACCTCCATAAGGGGGAAATCCACCTGAAAAACAAATACTGACATGTTAAAATAACATGTCAGATGATTGTATACTTGAGACGGAGGGCAATCATGGCCAAAACCTGCTTTTTGGTTTTAGGCTAGACTTTAAAGTGACACAAGTAAAGGCCTTGGAATGGAGTGTCATGTGTCCCCCAAAAGTCAGATATTCTTTGTAGTGTAAATTTCCAGTGTGCAACAAATGTAACAGGCTATTTATGAAAATCACTGGGATGCTAGCGGTATTGGTCATAACCAGGCCCTCCTTTTCTGACATCAGTCTGTGCTCTAAAGTTATTGGCTGAAGCCAAGTGAAGGTGGGTACTACATCAGCGCTTTGCAACTTCAGCCAATAGCTGCAGAGCACCGACTGATGTCAAAAATGGGGACGTGTTTATGACAAATATTGCTACCAAACAAGTGATGTGCAGCAGAGAATGTTATACAGGCAATTTTTCACTACAAAAAACACATGCAAAACAAGCTTTTGGGGGAAACACACATCAAATTAAGGTCCTGATACCATGCGTTCGTTCCAGGATTGGAAAAAAAAGTCTGTTTTTTCCCGAAAGAGCACCCCTTTTATTCATGAGGTGAATTCTATTATTGCAGCACATCCCTAAGTGAATGGGGCTTGACTGCAATACCAGAGACAGCCCATGGACAAGACTGCAGCAAAGTAAAAAAAAAAGTAGACTCTTTTTTCTAATCCCAGAACCACCACATAGTTAATAGATTTCATGAATTATTTACTTTTGCGTCATTTGCGTTTTGAATTGTAAAAATGACAGTATAATTTCAGCGAATTATTGCATCAGCATCTGCAGCAGCACACATAGAAACCCCAATTTGTGCAGCCGTAAGCACGACAGGGTGGAGTTTCTCTAGAGCCAGAAGCAGATTTGTAGCTAGGGTTTCCTTCCCCTGGGGATAAGACTCAATTCGCTACCCTAACCCTCTTTCGAAATGCCATGGTCAAGGCGCATATTCTGGCACACCGAATCGAGGGCACTAGCCCCTTTCCCTCGCTGCTCCTCTGGCCAGAAGGGGTTGAGCTAGAAGAAATTTACGGTTCAAAACATAAGTTTATATATTTAATGGAGCATTAAAAAAAAGCAACAAAGCATGTATATTTTGGCCATATAATGTAGATATATAAGGTGTTAAATCCTGTGTAGAAAGACATTACACATTGGTCATTGTTCTCACCAAACTCTAGATGAGGCTCTTTCTGCCTGACCCATAAAACTATTTTCATTTTATTTTCTATATTACTTGTTGTTCAGTAAATTTGAAATACTTATATGCATTTCTGGGTTGATATGTTAATGATGTGGAATTATATTTCTGTGTGTCTGTAAGAAAGATGTGTAGGTGGTGCTGAACAAACTGTTGAGTTCCATCCCTAGTATTTCCCCAGCTGGCAGTTCCAGAAGTGGTGGCAGTAGTGGGATCTTCATTGTGTGACATCACCGCACTCCTATTTACTGTGCCTGGTGTTGAAATCACGTGATAATCATGAAATGTGGCTTGGACTTCTTACTCATTTCAGGGGGGACTGTGTGGTTTTTTTGCTTCCACTGTGGGAGGTGATGTCATCAAGTATCGTCTGTTTCCAGGCTCAGTTTCTCCGTGCATGTAACAGGGGGAGGGGAACTCAGTGCTGTTAGTCAAAGAAAAGTTTTCACACAAAAAAAAAAACAAAAAAAAAAAACAACTCATATGACAATAGTGTAATGTTATGGTACAGAGAAACACTGTTGTATATCACATAATGGAGACGCATGCTGTGATATTGTGCACATAAGTTAAACTTCCACACACTGAACTTACTAGTAGAAAGAGTGACAAAGACCCTTTAAGCATCAGTCACTTTAGGTAACTTTATTTAAAAATGGAGTACCCCAATAGGTGAGTCCCAACAGTAGGAGACTCCTGCTTATGTCTTGGATGAGGACAGGGGTATAAAATATATAAACTTCCCCTTGATGTCGGATGCAGTAAAGCAAAAGAATGATGGTAAAGATTGGTCATTTCTATGTAGCGACGGTAAATATCTGGAGGTTAGAACCCTTGCCTTTACCCATGCTGGGAGCAAAAGGTCCCAAGTCACAACAAGGGGTACTTCACTTATGCAATTCCTTAATATAAGATCATCATAAGTGGTAAGCGCTTAAAATAATATTATTGGAATCCTTCCCAATAACCGTGGGATCAAGCTGATAATGACAATGAGGTGCAAAAATTTGTAGTTTGCTAATGGACTAATAGGGACAGCGGAGTGATCCACAAAATAATACTATGCATAGAATTATAATTGATGTAATTCCATAATATATTTATGCAGGGTCACCAAAGATGCAGATATACTTAAGGAGCTGTTCTTTTGGGGCTATTGTGTTAGAAATATATTTTTAAATATATATAACCAGCACACCTTTATCTAGACTTGTTGATGCACAAAAGGAAGAGTGATGTTGATGCCGATATCAACCAATCGGCACACAAGTTATTAGACAAAAGCTGAAGAGGGGATCAGCTAGCACAGAATTATATCTTTATAGTAAATATCCACTATTTAAAACCATGTAGTTTTAGGTCCTACATTCTATTCTGAGACGGGACCCTGTCTCTGAGAAAGCCCCTGACATCGCTGTCCATATATGGACAGTGATGTCAGAGGGAGAGAAGGAGTCCCAGGCAGAGCGCTAGTGGCTCTGCTCTGGGACTCAGTCTTTGGGGAAGCCCCTGACATCACTTTCCATATATGGACAGTGTTGTCAGGAGAGCAGTGTCCCAGGCAGAGTGCTAGGAGTGCTTTGCCCAGGACTATGGCTCTGGGGTTTCCCCTGACAACACTGTCCATATATGGACAGTGACGTCAGGAGTTTCTCCTGAAGCAGAATCCCCAGCCAGAGCATCGGTTATGCTCTGGCTCGGGATTCCACTCCTACTGGGAAGGAGGCTGTGTGGTACTACCAGGGGGGGTGGCTGTGTGGCATTACCAGGGGGGGCTGTGTGGCACTACCAGGGAGAGGGGCTGTGTGGCACTATCTACAGAGGGCACTAAATTTATGGGGGTACAAACTGGGGGCCTAACATCGATATGGGGGCATAAAGTGACATTTTCTGCCATTTTACTGCCACCATGAGTTCCCCCGCAAAGAAGCCTACTAAGTCTCCAAGGGCCCACATAAACCTGGAGTCGGCCCTGCCTCCAGTAACTGATTTCTGGCGTCTGATAGCCATACAAATCGAAATTATCTGCAAAATCAAACTCCCATTAACACCAGAAATGCGTAACAGTGGCATCTGTCACCATAGACTTTAATGGTATCCGTTAAACGGATACATCGTGAACTGTGGTCATGAAAATTAGGACATATCCGTTATGCGTACAATGATAGTCTATGGATGATAGATGCTACAATTAGGCATGCGTTTAACGTATCTGTCACACATAGAATATAATGGCATCCGTTTAACTTATATGTCATGAAATGCTATTGAAAAGCCCATGACGTTATAGAAAACAAGAATTCACAAAGCACTTCTACAGCTGGTAATGGTTAAATACCCATTAAGGAGCAAGGAACGGTGGGAGGCAGGAATAGGGCCATTGGAAGATATACATTGGGGGGAAATATTGGAGATGGTACCATAACTTTCCCTGAGCGAAGCTCATAGACTGTCCCACTTATATCTGGTGCACAAGGTATATAAAACGCCAAAATTTATGTATGATATCGGAGTTAAACCTGGCTCACTGTGTCCCCGGTGTGAGGATGTCTCTGTGGGTATGCTTCATATGTTTTGGTCCTGTAGGGAGTTGGAGAGTTTCTGGGATGAGGTCATAATCCTTATAAGTGAAGTTTTTCATGTAACTGTTGAATTAAGTCTGCTTGTTTGTGTGCTGGGATATGTTGAAGACCTGACTACCTCAAAGCCCCATAAGCTGGCAGTAGCCAAAACGTTATACATGGCGCACAAATTGATAGCTCAACACTGGCTGGACGAACATAGGCCTACCAGACAAGAATTTCTTACCAAAATACTGGCTGGTTAATCTAGAGAAGGGTGTGTACAAAAAAAAAGGCACACTGACTAAGCTGGAAAAAGTATGGGGACTGTGGCTTGATACATCTCATTTGTTGTCCAGAGAATTGATGAGATTCCGGCTGGGTCTTATGTAACCAGTTCAGGACCGGGCTATTTTGAGCCTTCAGGACCAGACACAGTTTAGCCCTTTTTAGCACGTGTTAGTTAAATGGCTATAACTTTTTTATTTGTTGGGCTAACAACTTAATTTTTGCGATGTTTTTTCCGTAAACAATGCAGGTTTCTTTTTTTTATCATTTTTTTTACACACCTTTTTTGCTATTTTAGAATTTTTATTCACAAAGTTTGAAAATAATAGTAAAAAAAATAAGCTTTTTTACGTTTCAGCAATTTTTTTTGGGTAATAACATAGTTTTACCCTAAAATAGACCTTTTATTTGTGATCGTCATTGTCTACCGTAAATTTTAATATATTACATGTCTATATTAGGGTAATTGGGTCAGCGTTACAAAAATGATTGGCGGGGGGGAACGTTTTTTTTACATGGGTATTTTATGTGTATTATTTAAAAAAATTTGCACTTGACTGTACTATTTTTTTATTACTATGGTCTGTCCCTCAAAGGTCAAAAAAGACCTTTGGGGAACTTGATATTTTTTTTTTCTTTCTTTTACACCATGTCTTTCCACCGTGACTGGAGCTGCACAGCAGCCCCAGTTATAGTGGAAATCAGCCCTCTCATAGTGATTGTCACTAATAGGGCTGTGCTGGGTCTAGTAAGACCCAGCAGCAGTCTGCCACTAACGGCACCCGGCGCCAGTCACATGATCACCGGGAGGAATAGAGACAGCGCCGCTGCTGCCTCTATTCCTATACACAGAGTACAAGTGATCAGAGAAGACAGAAGCAGCGAAAGCTGCTTCTATCCTCTCCTCAGGGTCCCCGGCAGTCACTGACAGTTAATGGTGCCTTGGTCCATACTTGGATTGACTAACTGCCTGGTGCTTGGATGTCGATGGGCTCTTGGGGGGAAGGGAAATATTTTGATCCAGATTGTGGGATAGTTGGGATTTGGGTAAATATGTAAGTTTAAAGTGATTACATTAAGGTATGGGGGAATGCATGATACAAGGATTATGTCTATCTGTTGCACATTCTCTTATGCTCATATGGATCACTGGATACATTATATTATATACGAACCATTCTTTGACTCATTGCATATTGTATTTTCTGTAAACTTCTATAATAGGACAATGCTTATGGGATTTGGGTATGTTTTGTACTGTTTGTACTTGAATACAAAATCTCAATAAAAATTGAAGTAAAAAAAAAAGCCCATGACGTACACGTTAAACATATATGCACAGTAATAGGAAGAAAACTAGCAAACAGCGGTGGAAGAGAGGTGTTATCGGAACCTTATTGAATTTTTTCAAACTATAAGCCTAAAAATGCTTAATAAAAAAGCAGAAAAAGATGTGTAAAGAGAAGAAAAAAAACTGTGTTTGATCACGACGAAACCATCACAAAAACCACGTCACAAATAAAAACGTTATAACTGTTTGACGAACGCGTGCTGAATAGACTAAACTCTGCCTGTCTGCATTCGTTTTTATACATTCACCATGTCAAAATTCTCAGTCCATTTCTTACATTATGATTCTCTTTCAGAGGCACATTCCCAGTTAGTGTCAATGCTGCAATGGCTTTTGACAGTCTAGGATTGGACACACAATTGAGTTACTTTATTGGCGTTTTTAAACTCACACTCTGGGGTTAATGGGGTTAATTCTGCAAGGATTGTGGTCTGATACATGCGGCTCCCTCTATGAGTCAGGCCGCTCTCAGGTTGACAAATCTATTTGATTTCTGGGGGTGGGATGTATGGTGGGGGCGGTATGTATGCTCGCTCACAAGAGAGTGTGCAGAGTGATTATCACTGCACAGCAACTACCTAAGCGGAATGCTCTCTCTCAACCTGCACATGAGAAAACGTCAGTATTTTCGTTAGTAAAATCTAGTAACACTTTCCTTCCTCACTTCGTTTATACTGCAAGTTCATTTCCCCGCACATTAAAATCGGAATAAACGTTACTGATAAATTGCTGAGTGACTTTCATGCAATTTATCTGCAGAAATCATATAAAAAGTTTTTATTCTAATTAGTGTACAGTAAAGTACAAAGTTTGCGTAAATTACTTTAAAACCCATGCTAGTTTAACGCCGTCGGTGGGTCCTGCTCCTGCCAGCAGTCTCCGCCGCCAGGTCTCATACCTTGTCTGGCGGCCTGTCCCTTCTCCAGGCGGCTGGTGTTTGCTTGTGTCTCCTGCTCGCGGTCACACTGTTCTTCGTGCACGCACGCTTCGCAGCCTCTTAAATTCGATGGTTACATGACCTTCCCTTGTTGGACAAGAAGGTTTAGCTCACAATCAGCATTCCAATTCACCCCAAAGGTGGTGGATGGGGTTAAGGTCAGGGCTCTCAAGTTCGAGTTCTTCCACACCAAACTTGTTAACGGTAATGGGGCACGGTAATGCTGATACAGGAAAAGACCTTCCCTAAACTGTTGCCACAAAGTGGGAAGCATACAATTGTCTAAAATGTCTGCGTGCGCTGTATCATAAGCATTGCTCATCACTGGAAATAAGGGGCCAAAACCTCAGAAACAATCCCGGGCCATTATTCCTACTCCACCAAATTTTACAGTAGGCACTATGCATGATGGTAGGTAGCGCTCTCCTGGCAACCGCCAAACACAGACTGATTCATCACTACAGAAAACATTTCCACTGCTCCAGAGTTCAGTGGCAGCATGCTTTACACCACTCGACCACCAGCCAACGCTTGGCATTGTGCATGGCGGTCCTAGGCTTGTTTGCAGCTGATCAACAATAAAAATCCATTTCATTAAGCTCCCGACGCACAGTGCTTGTACTGATGTCACTTCCAGAGGCAGTTTGTAGTGTGTGATAGTGTGTGTGTGTGCGATTTTTACACACGCTCCAGCACTCGGCAGCCCTACTCAGAGTTTGCATGCTTCGTGACTTAGGAGTAATAATAGCTAGGCGCTTCCACTTTACAGTAACAGAACTTACAGGTGACTAGGGCAGATCTAGCAGATGAGAAATGTAAAAAAACTTTCTTTTGGCAAAGTTGGAATCCTATCACAGTGCCATATTTAACGTCACTGAGCTCTTCAGTATCACCCATATTACTAGTAATGTTTGTCTGTTACGTCCAGCGGGTAGTGGACCCACTGGGCAACTCCACCGGTTTGGCTTGGGACCACTTCTAAAGACGTTATCTAAGTTGCTGCCTTCACCCTTTAACCCATATACAGGGATCTGGTCTTCGCTGTGGGGCGGCTACAAGGTTGCTGCCTCTTGAGGTGTCCGGGTGGAGTAGCTGCCTAATCTACCATACAAAGAACAGGCACTGGCAGATGGTACCTTGGTGGATGGAAGCTTCAAGCTGGTCACCGACAGTAGGAGGCAGACTAACAGCGGGCAGCTGGATGGAAGCTGATAGCGGATCGCTGGACACAGACTGATAGCAGGTGACTGGACACAGGCAAGTAGCGATTAGCTGGACACAGGCAGGTAGCATGACACAGGCAGACATAACTGGATACAGGCTGACAACAGGTAGAGATAGCGGATTGGAATCAGATGCACAGAGGAACCTTTGCAGGATACAACTAGGTTGTTTCAATGTTGCTCAGGCACCAGGTGGATTGAGGAGGTGCCTTAAATAGTTTAGAAATGAACAGGGATTGGTAGAGGGATTTTGAATTTTGCGAACTATGAGAATTTTGGCCGCGAGCATAGGAACACATCAGATGCCGGCGACCTGGACAGAGAGCAGGGCCAGGTCACTGGTGGAGAAATCAGAAGACCTGGCATTGGGGACCACTGGCAGGAACAGAATCGGCCGCTGGCGTTACAGTGGCTATGGAGATTACATGGCTGTGTGCTTGATTTTATGCAACAGTTTGCCATAGGTGTGGCTGAAAGACCTGAATTCAATAACCAGGAGAGATTTCTACATACTTTTGGCCATGTAGTGTATATTTAACTACATGACAATCTGGGATCACCCATCTAGACTCCCCAGGGTTACAGTGTGTCCAAGCCAATTTAGCTTTCGAATGCTTTAAATCACTGAAGTCCTCCTGCTTAACACCCCCTCCTCTTGGGTCAACCCCCTCCTTTTTACCGCTCTCTTGATTCTTTGGTTTGCCACAATGTATTTATGTAGAGTACATATAATTTAAATACGGTACTTTGTTTACCCCACACAGTGAGCAGAAAATCGGTATAAAATCAGCAGGGCTTCAGAATTGCACAATATTTTCTGCCAATATTCTTTTTTTTTTTTTTAATCTTAATTTTTATTGAAAGATTTTATACAATACAAAAAGTACACATAAAAGGACCAAACTCCAGTTGAACATGACAACAATCAGATCAACAGAACATAATACACAAAAATACTGTCTGTGTTAGATTGACACTCCATACAAGGAAAATGAATCACAAACTATCCATGAAATACAATATTTAAACAAAATACTTAGAATGAGTCCAAGAATTCCATCTCATCACATTATGACCATGAAGACCCAAATAAGTAACTAAATACGTGTCATGGTACCACTGACTATTAACCCTTCTAATCACCTCTGGTAATGAAGGGGAAGCCGGAGACTTCAAAGATTGTGCTATGGCCATTCTAGTGGCTATAAGAATATGGTGAATAAGAAATCTATCAGACGGATCTATCTCTCCCAAAGCAATACCTAAAACTGCCAGAGCAGGGGATAACGGCACAGGAACATGTACAAATTGCAATATAAGAGCAAATACTTGATAAACCAGAAACTGTTGGGCAGGACCACCACATATGAAGAGGGGATCCTCTTTGTCCACAACCCCTCCACCTAAGGTGAATTTTCCTCATTAATTCAGTATGATTCACACATTTAGAGTGTTTTGCGGCCCAATTTGAGGCTGTAATCCACTTGTCTTCAGAAAAAGTTACCCCCAACTCCCTTTCCCATTTCAGCATATAGTCAGTTTTACCATTACCGTCCAAATTAAGAATCAAGTCATAAAGCTTTTGCAAACCCTTTGAGTACCCTTGCCAGTTATGTAAGAATTTGTGGAATGAAGTAAAATTAGTAGGGGATGGAGGAAATGTCATGGATTGGATACAATGTCTGATTTGAAGATATTGATAAAAAAGGTTATGGGATAGGTGATAAGATGTCCGCAACTCTTCAAAAGACTGAAACACGCCTGAGTCATAAAAATCAGATAGAAACTTCATACCTGCGAAAATCCAAGGATTCATGGAAATGTGAGGAACAAGGAACTCAAGAACAGAAAGTGGAATACTTTCCTTCGTCACATGAACCCACCTATGCTTGCTTTTCTGTCAATATTCTATTTAGATTGAAATTAGGATTAGGCCTATGGATGGTTTTAGCCCACGCCAGATTCTTTAATGGAATGCATGCGGGTCTTCCACAATGTATTTATAAGGTCACTTAACATTACATGTATAATATGTCTGTATATAAACCATAGACTGGTGTTAAAATGTGAACATACATACATTAGCTTTATTTTAAAAAGTTTATTTTTATAAAAAATGGTTTCTAGTCCTATAGAAATTGCCCAAGAAAGTATTTTAGGTAAGGCCACATGCACACGAACGTGCTTTTGCGGCCGCAATTCCCCCGAAAATCCACGGGAGAATTGCGGCCCGATTCATTCCTATGGGGCCATGCACACGACCGTGGTTTTCATGGTCCGTGCATGGCCCGGGAGCCCGGACCGCAGAAAGAACAGGCAAGTCTTATTACGGCCGGGCTCATTGAAAATAATGGCCGCGGCCATGTGTACGGCCCGCGATTTGCGGGTGGCTCGCGGCTGACAGTCCATGGCCAGCCGAACCGGAAATCGCGGCCGTACACATGGCTACGGTCATGTTCATGAGGCATTAAACTGCTACATTGTATAAATCCTTGCACATTTAATTTTGGAGATGATTACATTATTGATATAAAAGTGCAATACTGGAACATAATATGCACTAATGAAGCATTTTGTACAGGAAAACGTCACTTGTACTATTTACTCTTAGCTACAAGATTACAAAAATCTACCCATCTAATAATGTCTCCTGAACACATAGTATTCATTATTATATAGGATCTTTACCAGCATATTTGTGATTCGTAGTGCAATACATATATCCTATGTTAGTTTCACTTCCAGTTTATACTGAGCTTGGTAAAAACTAGAGCTGCCCCCTAGCTGCTAATCAGCTGGAAATTCCCTTCTATGTTTGACGTCTATTAGTTCATCCAGCATTTGCAACTTGTTGGCGCATTCATTTAAACAGGGTTTTCTACTGATTACATTTTATCACGTCATATTAATGGGATTTGTGGGGGTCTAGCTGCTGGGATTCCAAAATTTGGAGGCAATTCAGATAAAAATAACTAGGTTTCCTGAATATGTTTTTTTTTTTTTCTGACAGCAAAAATGCTGCCTTATTGTAGAATACTCCAGACAAAACCCATGGACACACCAAGAATAGGTTTTAAGTCAATTGGATATTACTACTTAATTCCGTGCTGTATAGTAAATTACATTCAGTAATTTTACATGTGTGTATTGTGGGTAAAAAAGTGGGTCATGCCTAAAGTTTGAGGTGTATGTGTCACACCACAACACTTACTAGGTACTTCAAGTCTTAGAAATGAATTCTGTAAGTGAGAAATTTAGTATGACCCCTACCACAGATAAAAACCAGTGACAGAAGATACCTGTATCTTTCATCACTCTGATATGGCAACTTGCACAATATATAACAAACCATACAGATACAGCTGGTCCGCTGGATGTGGGACCCTTGGGAGGAAAGTCAGAGCTGGCACCTGCTCTATCTTAAGTCCCGAACAGCAGGGTGGGATTTCTAGAGTCAAAAAAACCTTCTCTTTAGTAAAGCTAGTAATGCCAATAAGACGGAGGACATAGGTCAGGCTACATTCACACGACAGTGAAAAAAAATGGCCATTAAAACGGATTAACTGTCAGTTTTTCATGGCCATTTTGCATCAGTGGGTCTCTAAATTTTCATCCATTTCCAGTCTGTCTGTCCGTTTTTCATGGCCATTAAAAAACGAATAGATTTGTCAGGTTTTTTTTGTCCAAACCCCCTGAAAACACCACAGTGCCCATGTACATAGTGCCACAATGTCCCTGTACATAGTGTCACAGTGTCCACTGTAGATAGTGCCCACATAGATAGGGCCAATGCCCACATAGATAGTTCCAGTGCCCACCTAGTGCCATAGTGCCCACAGTATATAGTGCCACAGTGCCCACAGTATATAGTGCCATAGTGCCCACATTTAAAGTGCCAGTGCCCATGTAGATAGTGCCACACAGTGACCATGTAAATTGCTCCATTGTGTCCCCTCTAGATATTGCCCATATAGTGCCACAGTGCCCATGTAGATAGTGCCACACCCCCTTGAAGATAGCATCAGACAATCCCTCTGTAGATAGCTCTACACCCCCCTCTGTAGATAGCGCCACACCACCCTCTGTAGTTACCGCCACACCCCCGTGTAGATACCACCACACCCCCTGTAGATAACGGAACATTTACCTCCCTGTAGATAGCGCCACCCCACCACGGTGTAGATGGCGTCTCACACACACCCCCTCCCCTATAGATGCACCATTGGGGCACCACTCTAGGAGCGGAATCCCCAGCCAGAGGGTTGCCGACGCTCTGGCCGGGGATTCCGCTCCAGGAGGATCATTTGACGTCACTGTCCATATATGGACAGTGACATCAAGGGCTTTCCCAAGACAGAAGACCCCGGCCAGAGAGCCTGTGATGCTCTTACCGGGAAATCCATAGTTGAAAGCCCTGACATCACGGTCCATATATGGACAGTGAGGTTAAGGGCTTCCCTGGGCTCAGCACTTAAAGTGGCGCTGTGCCCCGGGGGTCCTCTTGGCCAGGATCAGTTTTTAACTGCCGTCACAACAATTGATTCCTGAAAAACGGCCGTTAAAAACTGATCCATTGAGTTCTATGGGGGCCATCTGGCCGTGAAAACAGCCAAAAATAGGACATGTCCTATTGTTTGACGGCCAGTATTCACCGGTCGTAAAAAAAACAAAACGCCTGTGTGAATACAGCCATAGAACTACATTGTTCTGAAAATGGCTGTGTGATGGCCATTAAAAAACCGGCCATCGCACATCCGTTTTTCCATGTCGTGTGAATGTAGCCTTACTCTCCTGCACAGTGCAAGAATGAAAGGAAGGTAAGTTGGGGCTGCTCTGTGATTAGAAACGGTATCATTGGGTACCATAGTCAAGTAAGGTCTGGAAGCATTATTTATCTAGGCATGAAATGTCTCTCTCTGAACATTGATTAGCAAGGCACCATGTGGGGACTATATGGGCAAAAAATTACATAGTTGATAAGGTTGAAAAAAGACACAGGTCCATCAAGTCCAACCTTTAATCCTACCTTGTTGATCCAGAGAAAGGCAAAAACCCCCTTGAGCAGGGTTGCCAACCGTCCATATATTTACTGACAGTCCGCAAAAACCAGGTGTTTTTTTCTGTTCGTGATTTATTTCTTCCCCCCCAGAAGGTTTGCACTAAAATTGACATATGCTGTGCAAACAAGACAAGGGAAGCGGCGGCTGTGGCACCAGGGGAGGGATCTGGCCAGTTCGCCCTGGTTCTCCTGAAAGGGTTGTTAAAATTATAGCGGCTTCGGAGAACCGGGTTGAAGCGGGACCCAGGACTGGTCCCCTGCACTCAATTGTATGTGCATCCTTAATAGGCGGATACAATTAATTAGTCTAGCGCTGCCTTGTCGAGGAATAGAAACGATCAGTCCAGTGCCTCGCCATTCGGCGCTTTAGCAATGAGGCAGTCAGCGCAATGACATCATTGTGCTGACTGAGTCATTGCGCTGAACGAGGCCTGGTCTCTGACCAGGCCTGCGTTGGACAGCGTGGGAACGGGGACAGGTGAGCATGTAATGTTTTGTTGTTTTTATTTATCAGTGGGCAGTGTTTGGGGCACTATCTACAGGGGACTCACGGGGGGGGGGCACTATCTACAGGAGGATCTATGAGGGGCACTATCTACATGGGGAACTATCTATTTATCATTAACTCTTGATTTTGTAATGTATCCGTTAAAATTTTTGTCCGTGATTTTTAGCGAAGTAGTCCAGAAATTCCTGAAGTGGAGGTTGGCAACACTGCCCTTGAGTTTGATGCCGATTGTCTTATTATGGGAAAAATTTCTGCCCTGACTCCAAATATGCCAATCAGAATAAATCCCTGGATCAATGTTCCATCTCCAGAATCTAGTACTCATACATTGTAATATTATATTTTTCAAGAAAGGCATCAAGGCCCTCCTTGAACTTGTTCAAAGAATCAACCTCCACAATATCCTGTAGCAGAGAGTTCCAGAGTCTCACTGCTCTTACAGTAAAGAATCCCGTCTGTGATGATGGGTATAACCTTTTTTCCGCTAGACATAGAGGATGCCCCCTTGCCCTGGTTACAGGTCTAGGTGTAAAAAGGTCATTAGAAAGATCTCTGTACTGTCCAATTATATATTTGTACATTGTAATTAGATCGCCCATAAGAAGTCTTATTTTCTAAACTGAGTAGCCAATCTTTCTTGGTACTGCAAACCACCCATAACCTTAGTCGCCCTTCTTTGCACCCGTTCTAGTTCAGCCATGTCCTGCTTATACACAGCTGCCCAAAATTGTACACAATATTCCATGTGTGGTCCGACTAGTGATTTGTATAGAGGCAAAACTATATTTTTGTCATGTGCATCTATGCCTCTTTTGATGCATCCCATGATTTTATTTGCCTTGGCAGCAGCTGCCTGGCACTGGTTGCTAAAGTGAAATTTACTGTCCACCAATATCCCAAAGTCATTTTCAGTAGCAGTTGTACCCAGTGTTTTACCATTTGATACATATTTGTAGAATTTGCTTCCTTGGCCCAAACCTAACCTTACATTTAATTTGCTATTTCTCTGCCCAGACCTCCAGTTCCCCAAGTCCCTATGTAATATTATATTAGCCTCCTCTGCTTTGATTACTTTACAGAGCTTAGTATCATCTGCAAGTACTGAAATTATACTATGCAAACCCTCTAGAAGGTCATTAATAAACATATTAAGAAGATGGGGGCCCAATACTGACCCCTGTGGAACCCCCACTGATCACTGTGACCCACTCTGAAGATGCCCATTAATAACCACCCTCTATCACTGAGCCAGCTGTTGACCCAATTACACATATTCTCCCCTAGTCCCAGCATTTTAATTTTATATACCAACATTTTATGCGGCACAGTATCAAACGCCATTGATAAGTATACATACAATGGAAGACTGGGCACTGTTTGGCACTATGTTGGCACCATTTGGTTCTGTGGACAAAGTATGGCCCTATGTGGGCATTGCTTGGAATGATGTGGGCACCAATTGGGCATTGTATAATACAATATGGGCACTGAATGAGTGTGTGCAAAGTATGACTGTGCTTGTGCACCGTTTGACTCTATGTTGGCGTAGGCGAGCGCCACTTACGATGGTTGAGCAGACAGCCATTGTCTCCCTGACCAGCCACTAACGTTTGTAAGCCATAGGCTGTTTTAGGCTGCGTCGGGAAGATGCTGAGGACTTCAGTCTGGCATCCCACCGGAGGTGGTATGCCGGGCAGCAGGCAGAAGACCTAGCAGCGCGTCCTAAGAACGGGTTTAGGTGAGTTTCAAGGTTTTTTTTAATTTTTATTGGCTCAGGGGGGCACTATTAATGGGGGAGCTAACTAATATATATGGGAGCACTTAATTACTATATTGGGGGAAACCTAACTACTATATGAGGACATCTAACCACTATTTGGGGGCTCCTAACTACTGTATGGGGGCTCCTAACTACTACATGGGGGCACAAAAAAAGGGCAACTTCTATAAGGCGGCACAAAAGAGGACAACTACTATATGGGGCACAAAAAAGAGGACTACTACTGCGTGGGGGCACAAAGGGAGACATTACTACTGTTCGGGCCTAAAAGAAGCACTATTAGGGTATGTGCACACACAAAATCAAAAACGTCTGAAAATACAGAGCGGTTTTCAAGGGAAAACAGCTCCTGATTCTCAGACATTTTTTAAACCACTCGCATTTTTCGCAGTGTTTTTTACAGCCGTTTTTGGAGCTAGTTTCCTATAGAATCAATGAAAAACGACATGCACTTCTTTTTCGCGGGCGTTTTTTACGCGGTCGTTTTAAAAAAACCAAAACGACCCGTCGGAACAGAACACAGTTTTTCCCATTGAAATCAATGGGCAGATGTTTGGAGGCGTACTGCTTCCGAGTTTACGGCCGAAAATAAGCAGCGTGAACATACCCTCACTGTATGGGGGGCATCTTAGGGCTATACTCACTCCCCGGCACTCCTGTAGCGTCATATCCCTGCTCCCCAGGCTGGCCCGTTTATCCGGCCTCCTGAGATGCATTGAGACATAATCCCAGGGGGCTGACTCAACACAAACTAGCTGGGGGAGCAGCAAATTCAGCCTAAAATCTGCACCAAATCAAACATGATGGACTTCTGGACAGATTTCCCTGCGGAATCTGGTTCCGAATTGCTGCAGAGTTTTCTAAGAGGAGCACTATTACTGTTTTTTGGCACTATTACTGTGTGGAGCTCAAAAGGGGGGTACTATTACTGTGTGGGGCACTAATAGGGGAATTATTACAGTCTCGGCAGTATAGATGCCGAGTTTCTGTAGAGGGTGGGGAATAGGTGGGGAGGGTGCTGGAAAATCAAGGAGCCAAATATGCTTGTGCTGCAAATTCTGGAATTCTGGACAAACGTGGAATAAATGATCATGGCGGACTGGGCCAGATGAAGAAGAAAAGGGTAAGCGAATGACTCCAATCATCTGAGAAAACGTCACCCGAGAGTTACTGTATTGAATTGTACTGTATTCACTTATATGGTCTGCAGGCCGCCTGTGTAGAACTGGTCTCTATCACTATATGGTCACTGTGTGCTGGTAATATTGGTCTTTGTATAGTGTTTTTTATTTAGTAACAGTAAGGTAGTATTATTCAGTTACTATGTAGTAGTAATATAAGGTCATGGTATGGCGGTATTTGTTTGTCCCTTGTATAGTGGTACTATTGGTAATATTGACTTGGTAGCTCTATCTCATATATTAGTATGACACTGCGTTACGGTTTGGCTAAATGTGGGTTACGATACTATCTGGGCAAAGTATGGCACTCTGAGCAATATTATGATTTTGCATCAGTAAATCTGAAAATAGGTACTGTATGGCACACTCTTGGAAATGTGTGCATTATTTATATTTACACTGTACAGCAGTCCAGGGAATGGATGGCACTATGGCTTTTAGGAGTTACTAGAAAAATCGCTGCACCACACCACACATAGCGTGAAGCAAAAGATCTCCATGCTCACAGATGTCTAAATATTTCTAATCCTGAAGCCAACCCCTTATAAAAAGTGAGCTGTTACTGTCAAATGTGTATGTGACTGTTTATGGAGCCCCTCTCAAGACTCAAAAAAAACTAACATAAATAAGAAGTTAAAATTAAATATGGGGCCACTTTTTTAAAAAAATATAATTATAATACTTCACACACATTATTATTTATATTAGATTTCAATGTGTGTATATTTTTATATACTGACCCTGTACATCTCCTTCTGTCTCTGCTCATATTACCGGCAGATTCCCAGAGCTGCCAGTAATCTGAGGAGTTACTTCCTGCACATGTTGCAGAACACGCAGCACACTACATCACAAACACACACGCTTCAAAATAAATATGCTCACCGCACAAAATGCTTCTAGCAAACACACAGTCAGACATACAACACAAAAAATGCCCCTACAGAACTTCAGTAACCACCCAAAACGATATCGAGCATAATAAAGATATGAAATGGTCACAAATACATTTTACAGATCAATTTAAAAAGCATTTCTGTTTAAAATAAGAAAAATCACCAGTAAATATCATTGCTTGAGTTGTCCTCTTCTGTCACGTTGTGATGCCTTCCATTCTTTTCTTAGTTATATGTGTTTCTGGGAAAGCTGAGTGACAACCAATGTAGCGGTCACCATGGCTCACTTAAGGGTGGTCATCAAGCTTTGCCAGAGTGCTCAACATTTAGATGATCAATAACAAATTATGCAGCAATATATTCCCCGCCCAGCATTGGTGAATAGCTAGGCAGTTCTGCCATTCAGGACTCTAGAAAAGAGTAATTGTGACCAAATATTTTTACCCTGCTTTCCCAGAATTGGACGGAACAAAGAATAGCCAAATTGCGCTTTTAACAACTTTACAACTGGATTTATATTTACTGAGAGTTATTTGATTTTTAACATTATGGGTGTTAGTGTTGGTAAGAATTTTTTTTAGTAGTATGTGATATGTACGTAAAAAGGATTAACCCAAAATGTGTCTATTTGCCTTTATACTATATGTGCAGTATACGATGTAAATGACTTTTAGGCACAACCACTTCACAGGTCACTGTAGGCAGTATTCAGGGGTGACATTAACCAATCAGTGATCAGTCAAATTTCCTATGATTAAAACCTTGATATCAGAGACAGAGAGATGCAGAGACACAGGAACCAGATGACAAGCAGTCACTGAGAAGAGTGACTGACAGAATAAGACGTTTCCAAGAGAAGTGACTGGGTGACACAGTAAGAGTGTGCAGCACGATAGGTGTAGACTACTTATGACAGACACATGGTGGGAAGCTTAGTCAAGACTCATGATCTAGAGGGCTGTGAAACAAACTTGGGGACAGAAACACTTTAAGGGGTAGACAAATGTGTGAAAGTTGAAGGGACTGAGTACAAGTGTCAAAGTAATGGGGTGATAGTGACAGGTGTATTTAGGTTGAGGAGGGGCTGGCACCACACACACATACAACATACGCACGTGACCCCTGTGTGACATCCACCTGGTGTGACACTGACACCAAAGGAGTAGCTCTGAGATAGTTCCATGGGTGCAGTAGAGCATTACGTGTCAGAATGCATAGAGAAACTCGGATGCACAGCCTGTCAGCAGAGCAACCCATGCAGAGCACACCAGAGCTGCAGAGCACTTTGAAGATGCCAAATATGTTGCGGATGCAGAGAATAGGACTGCAGAGCCAAGCAGGTATTCAGAGCAAAACAGAAATGCAGAGCTCAGTGGACATGCGGAAACCAGAGGACATACAAAGCAGAACAAGGATCCAGAATGGGACTGATGTGCAAAGCACGGTGAGAAAAAAGGGCACAGTGGGGATTCAAAATGAAAAACTTACCATGACCGCTGAAGAGCTGCAGAGTTTGCCAATGGCACAGCAAAACAAATATGAACATGCTGGCTTCAGAGATGAAAACCTACCTCCCAGTCACTCTTATTCCCATAGTGATCGCCACTTACCCCACGCCAATTGCTCCTATAGTCAGGAATATGATGTGAAAGATGCTGAAAGTTATGCCCAAGATGATGGACATCTATCATTCTCCTTACCCCTCCCACAGTCCTTCACTCACACCTCAAGCCCGGGGTGCCAAAAGTCAGAAAAGGTGCAGGTAAACCTAGCTAACTACACCTTATGGGACAAATTTCACAAGCATCAGACAGAAATGATCATCACAAAGCAAGGCAGGTGAGTAATGGTTCTCGTTTTATAGCAAAAATTTGATTTTCATGATTCAAAACTAATAGTACATAAAATGCACAGGCCTTAATAATGCTAGTAGAACAATATACTGTGATATGATATAGTAATTTTACAATATGATATATAATATTACACTCATCAAATACTGACAAAAACAGCTCCTTCACTATCAACACCATCTACAAGTCTCGACACTCAGACACAACAATAACAACAGATAAAGATGCAATCAAAATGTACAAAAAAAACCTCACTCAGTACAAAGATGACACAAAACTATATATACATTAGATTAAGAGACCGATTACTTTTACCCGAGTCATTTTAAATAGGTGCAATGACCATCGAATATTATATTATTATATGATGTTAGTGTCTGTCAAGTCGTTTTATTTGGTATGTTTTTACCATGGATGTATAGTACTGTATAATGTTTTTATTGTTGTATATTAGATATATTTTAGATTTACATTTTTTTTTACATTTTAGGCAAATAACTAGACGGTTTGACAGGTTGAAACAGGTTTCTTAAGAGTATAAACAGACCAAATATATATATATATATATATATATATATATATATACACACACAGACACGCAAAGACAGTGTACTAAATATTGTACGTTACATTTATAATGACATTTTATTTTCTACCTATAATTATATGACTATAGTCCTACATATAAAACATACAGTTTACTAGATATTTTAAATGTATTATAGATGTGCTAGAAATGTTTTGCAAACTGTTGGAAGCAATTCTGAAAGACGTTCTGCTCCAATAAAGAGATCCTATTATTCCCCAAGTGTGTAAAATGGCCACATACATGACACAAGTGTGGGTTTGCTTGTCAAACACCACTAATCTTTTTATTACAAGTAGAATCTTTAGTATTGTAGTATGAGGACTGAACAATAGCAGACAGTTGCCTCATGGGCCTCGTACCAGACCAGAAATATACATAAGTATTTATTATGGTTGCGCTCTTCCATCAGTGCGAAAGAGAATTTACATCAGCACAAGAAAGTGTAAAATAGAAGTATTGTTCTGTAAAATGATACAAAGACGGATGTGTCTGTCCAATCAAAAACTTCAAAAATTGTTGTAATTAACATGGTCATCGTTCGCTTCCTCACGAATTGTTTATAATGTGTCTGATCCTTTAAATAATCATTGAGTTTCATGTGTCTCAGTATTATTTTCTTCACATTTCACTATAAACATGATCACTTTGAAAATGTATTCTGAATTTGTGATGTATTTTTCATTGTCCTATCAGTTATTAAAAAAGCAAACACATAAGTGGTTCATTGTTACGAAGTATCAAACATAACAAAAAAACACAAACACTGTCAAAATTATTCAAAAGGGTACTGAAATTAAAATGTAATTACAGAAAAAAATATATAACCCCCTTAATGGGTGCTTTCTGCGGTATTAATGTAGCGGAACATACTATTTCTATTACAATTTACTTGGGCCTTTATTATCCCTTTTTAGATGTTTCACTGTGGCAAAAGTTTTCTATAATTTCTGACTCACCGACTAATTTGTTACAGATTATGCATCAGGTCCCAAGAGGTTCGAGCTGTGCCACAGTTCGCATATACCCTCAATTTTATATAATATTAAATGTATTTACATATAATATTTTTAAATGTTAGCTACTACTGCTCTATGGTGCTTGTTACATCCTGTATATAGATGACTTCGTGAATGCATAAGAAAATGTGGGTGTTACACTTGTCGACACATAGTTATAGGAGTTAAGTGAGATATGGTTATCGCAGTATACAATGTATATACATATAACAGTGCTGCCCAGTAATATACTCTGCTGTAGTTTTAAGGGATTTTCAAGTCACTGAAATTTTTTTGAAAAAAAGGACAAAATGTGCCATGCAAAGGTCTTGTATTAATGCATATTACAGCAATTATTATATTATATATATTATTATAACTTGGTACAAGCTCATTACAGTAGTATTCACCTCCTGCATGTAATATACATTTACTGTAAGGCCACAGGGAGTTTTTCTGCCAATTTAAACTTCATCAAAAAAGGTAATGTAACATGCGTTTTTCAAGGCGTTTTTCATTGTCTACAGGCTTTTTTTCAGGCGTTTTGGAAGTCCTATAGAGAAGCCTATAGGAAAAATGCCTGAAAAAACGCCATACCAAGAGCATGATGTGTTTGGAAAAAATGCCCAGACCACAAAATTGCCTAAAAAACGCCACAAACCAAAACGCAGTTGTCTGTTGTGCATTTGTTTTAAATTTTACTATAGGCTTTAATGTAACATCTGGCAAAATAATGCAACAACAAAAAAAAAAGGACATTAAAAACTACACGAAAAAAGCACAGCCAAGTGCTGTGTGTGAATCCAGCCTTAAGGACTCATGCTCAGGAGTTGAATAAAAGAAGGTCAGAAATGAACTCAAAGTAGTTTATTGCTAAAGTTAAATTAGCTCAGACACCGTGTCTACAGTATTCTATGAACCCCTGAAACTGCTGACTTAAAAAGAAAAAGTGTTCAGATACTTGCCTTGCACTGAAAACATATAATATTCCACCGTGATTCATAAGAATTAAGAAATTTCACTTTATACACTGTATATTGTTAAGGAATTTAATTACCGGTATGTAAGTGTTAAAAAAAAACAAACACTAAGTAAGTGAGGCTATGCAGAGTAGTTTGACTGCTTTAAATTTAATGTAAATTAGTAAAAATACAAACAGCTAAGTTAAAAAAAACAACATACTTACATACTTAAAAATATATACCCTTGCATTTCGCTCAAACTTCTTTGTGGTTTAGTGGTTTGGACACAGCTATACCCTTCTGCGTATTGTGGACACATCAGAATCAGTCTCTGTATGGCTGGTGAGATAAAACAGGGCCTAGATCAGAAAAAAAGGATAGATAGATAGATAGATAGATAGATAGATAGATAGATAGATAGATAGATAGATAGATAGGATAGATAGACAATCAGGATAATACATTGAATTGTGTTATATGGGAAACTCAACTCTGCTACATAAGTACTCTATAGAGTTAGATAGTGTTCCTTGGAAGAGCTTGTTTGTTTTTTATAATATGAATATGGATCATTTCAAAATTAGGTCTCCAATTCTGTTTCAGAAGACCTTTATTATTGTGACTAAAAAAATAAATCAGAGATTTAGGATCCAAAAATAAATGTATAAGCATTCCAGTTGTATAATACACAATGCTCTGCAGAAAAATACAGTATTAGGCCTCATGTACACAGCAAAGCTGTGAGAAAGCACATGGAGTCCACATTTGGCGCAGTATACTCCCCTCGAAGCATGTTTCCATATTAATGAATTCCTGACCGATTATTGAAATGTTTGAAATTGGGGTACACAAAGGAACAGTATGGGCCCATATGGGAGCCATATTACATATATATGAAATACAGATCGGTAGTACGACCATGATGAGCCCTCACAATAACCTTCACCTCCCAAATAATCCAAGATAAAAAAACAGGTCTCCCACAGGGAGATAATATGTTATAACCAATAATGACACTAGATTGTGAATAAAGAATAATTAGGGTTAACGTCCTCTCTAGACAATAAGCAGTTTGACTTCGGCTCCAAATTGAGTTACGGTCCTAGATAAGAAACCATCCTTTTTTTATTTATTTTTTTAATACCTCAAAGGCCTTTTTCACATGTGTATATACGTATCTTCATATGCAGAATATAGATCCATAATACTAAAACAAATGCTATATGGACCATATAAATACAGATATGACACGGATGAAAAGGCTCGTATGAAATTGGCCTTCGGCCTGTTTTGCACAGCCGTGATACATTGATCCAAGTTCATTTTAGTACAATCGCAGAGAGGTCCGGCTGTTATGTCCATATTAAAGCCATATGAAACAGTCCAAAACCCATGCTACATGCTCTTTATAACCTGACAACAGCAATAAAGATGTCCAATATCGCTTTTAATTAGTCTTAATACCATACTCCTTAAAAATGTGTTGCTTTTTTTTTTTCCATTCAGTGATGGTTTACAAATAAAACATTTTTGTTATGCTTCTTGACATGATACAAAACATATGGTGTGTGTCGTTACTAAGACAACATCCTGAATTAAGGCGTTCTCACAATCGCATCATTTACAAGTTTATTTTTACCTTACTTTTTGCATTAAAAATACTTCTATGATTTCCTTCTCGGTTAACATCTCAATTTCTTAGATGGTGTAAAACATTTTCTTAACACTTAAGAAACACTTTCTTTCTTAGGTTTTTCCACAATAGCTGCGGAATATGCATAAAAATCCTTTGCGTTATTCGTTATTTATTATTAGTGTTGTTAATTCTGTTAGTGGTTTTTATTATCCGGTTATATAAGAATCTACAAAATCAGTATTGCCCTGTGCAACCTTTAAGAGCTGTTTCTAGAAGGCCCGCTTTGCAGATGGTGAGAGAAATCAATAGTGAACATGCCATGATCCTGTGAATAACTTGGCATTCGTGCTTCCTGGTGGATTAAGTAATGATTTGTGATTACACCTGCCGCCGCTGCACTCTTCCGTTATGTAAAATAAGATCGACTAGTAATTCCTTTCTCAAGACTACACTGCCTGGAACTTGAAGGCAATAGGTCTTATTAATTTTCAGGAATATTATACAATAACTGGATATATATTTCACATGTAAACTATATAACAGAATGCACTTTTTTTAATTAATTTTTTTAAATTGCATTATTGGACCTCACCACTCAACGATGGAGTTCTGGGTAGACAAGCTAGTATCCGCTTATCGAGATGTCACTTTGTATACCAGGGGTTAGACCCAACAGGTTGCTCTTTACACCATATGCTGGTTCCTCTAGTTCTCCAAGGATGAAAAGCACTAGGATCCAACCAAGAGACCTTTCCGGAAGAAGCCGAAATGGCAAAACCCGGGGTTGGGCAGAGATACGGTGTGCCGCGTTTTTGACGTTTTTTGATATGCCTATTTTATCTTGGATTCTTAGCGAGTATAATAAAATTGTATTTCCTTTTTAAGTGGTTGCGGTGTTAGGGTATGTGTGATCGCGCTCGCCTCATCTAGCATCCGCGAAGGTCTCTTAGTTGGATGCTGGTGCCTTTTATCCTTGGAGAACTAGAGGACCCAGCAGGCGGTGGAAGAGCAACTGATTGGGTCTACATCATGGTATACAAAGTGACATTTCGATAAGAGGATACTAGCTTGTCTACCAAGAACTAATTTTTTACATACATCGTTGAGCAGTGAGGTCCAATACGGCAATTTAATTTATATCTTCTATGGAATAATTAAGGACTTTATTCCTTATCCACACCTGCTCCGATGATTTGGATTCCAAGTGAGACTATTGAAACTACATACACATATACCTTATATAACAGAATGGGGTGTACAAACCTTCCCTTCGTCTCGGTAACAGCACAGGGAATTCTAGGCCTGAGCCCTGGATCTTAGGCCGTGTCCCCCAAACCATGACAGCAGTCAGGGGATGCACTGCTCCCCCAACCACTGTCATTGAAAACGTTGGTGGGTGCAGCACATTGCATACAGATACAGAACGAAGTGTGTCATTTGGCAAAACTCAAAGTGATACTACTATAATTTTTTGGTGATTTTACATAGGACTTCAAGTAAGCCTGGTACCATGACTCAGAGCGGTAAATACGGCCGTGTGCAAATTGCTAATCTATCCAGTGTATGACTCATTTTGATGGACGGTTCAGTACTCCGTAAGCTTTCTTCATATATTGCTTCTACAAAGATAAGGGTGCAGTCAAATGCGGTAGATTTTGTTGCAGAAATTCCTGAAGCTGAAAATCAGTTCCATTCATCTGAATGTGGTTGTTTCTGCAGCAGGTGCATGGATTTCTGCAAGTTCCATACAGATGGATGGAACAGATTTTTAGTCGCAGAAATTTCTGTAACAAAATCTGTTGCATCTGACTGCACCCTTAGACCTTGTTCACACAGTGCAGATTTGCTGCAGACTTTGCATGCATTTCTTAAGCAAAAACCAGATTTGGATCTAGGAGAGAAGATCTACAAGGTTTTTCTTTATTTCTTCTGTTAGGTTCCGTTCCTGGTTTTGGCTTAAAAAATACATGCAAATTCTGCACTGTGTGAACAAATCCTAATAAACTAGACCTGACAGACTGGGCCAATTGTGCCACTGTATGGTAGCATATGTTGGAGATATTCTCCACTAGAAGTAATGTTTCTAGGGAGAGAATATCTCCATATTACAGAATGCAATGGAGCACGACATTTTTTTTATTTTTATGATGGACTTAGGGTGGATTCACATGAACGTGAATTGCGTCCGTGCAGGCCGCGTGGTTTTTACGCGGCTCGCATGGACCAATAGCAGTATATGGGGCAGTGCAGACAGTCCGTGCTTTTTGCGCAGCGTTTGTCCGCTACGTAAAAAGCGCGACATGTTCAATATCTCGGCGTTTTTCGCGCATCACGCACCCATTGAAGTCAATGGGTGCGTGAAAACCATGCTGGTCGCACGGAAGCACTTCCGTGCGAACTGGCTGTTTCGCGCAGCAGCTGTCAAAAGGATGAATGTAAACAGAAAAGCACCACGTGATTTTCTGTTTACAAACATCCAAATGGCGCGTCATAATGATGGCGGCTGCGCGAAAACCACGCAGCCGCGCATCATATAATGCTGCCACACGGAGCTGTCAAACAGCCTCTGATTTTCAGGCGTTTTTGAAGCTGAAAATGAAGCTTTTTTTTAATTTGGAGCTTCTTTTGTGAGGCTTCTATTGAGGCGTTTTTCATAGTGTTCAATGGAAAACCAGCTAAAAAAAAATGCCTTAAGAAGTGACATGCTACTTCTTTTTACGGAGTGTCTTTTTACACTCCATTTTTTAAAACAGCGGCGTAAAAAGACGCCCCGTATGAACTAAATGCTGCTTTTCTCATTGATTTCAATGGGCAGATGTTTGTAGGCGTCCAGCTTCCATTTTTTCAGGCATTTTACGAGGCGTAAACGCCACGAAATATGCCTGAAAACACTGCGTGTGAACATTCACTTACATTGTCTAGAGTGCCATATTTTGCTCAGATAGTCAAACAGACAATGCGATACGTATCGCGATACGTCGCCCATATCTGGGGTCATATAGTGCTTGCATAACGCTATATTGAGTCATACTTTGACCAATTAAACAGTGCAAAATAGGGCACATTTTGTGGTGCCCAGAGTGCCCCCAACATAGTGCCGCTAGCCAGTTTCCTTATTCCTGCACTGAGAATACTGTGCAGGCGCCCCTAGTGGTTGCTGCGGGCAGTCAGAATGTTTTGTTTACACTGGAGTCACAGGTTTTGCTTATACAGAATCCATGACGGATACGTCAAATCCATTACATTTATTTGATCCACCATGATATTACCCCCCATCCCCAAATGACTTATGTAAGCATGTATAAATATAAAAATGTATCCGGCACACCAATGTTAAAACAAAGGCATTTTTATATGACACAGCGGCCAGCCGCTATCAGCACCGCTAGCGCTCGTCTATACAGATTTCCAGCACGGCTCAGTGCCTGATGAAGGTCACTTAGACCGAAACGTCGCACTCTACCACTGGCATTAAAAACAAAATAAAAATACCTTTGTTTCAACATTGGTGTGCCGGATACTTTTTTATATTTATATTTGGGTTGGGCCCCTATCCGTGCAAAACCCCACTCTTCCACTTATCTGGTGCTGTCTGAACCTATAGACAAATTATGTTAAGCATGTGATCAGAGCCTGAGGCTGGGTTCACACGACCTATATTCAGGCGTAAACGAGGCGTTTTACGCCTCGAATTACGCCTGAATACACGGCTCAAATACGTCGGCAAACATCTGCCCATTCATTTCAATGGGTTTGCCGACGTACTGTGCCCACGACCGGTAATTTTACGCGTCGCTGTCAAAAGACGGCGCATAAAATGACAGCGTCGTCAAAGAATTGCAGGACACTTCTTGGGACGTAATTTGAGCCGTTTTTCATTGACTTCAATGAAGAACAGCTCCAAATTACGTCCGTAATTGACGCCTCGCAAAACGCGAGTACGAGCAATTACGTCTGAAATGCAGGAGCTGCTTTCTCCTGAAAACAGCTCCGTAATTTCAGCCGTAATTGTCGTTATCGTGTGCACATACCCTTAGGGTTCATGCACACATCAGTTATTTTCTTCAGTGTGCTATCCGTTTTTTTTAACAGATAGCACACTGACCCATTCAATTCTATGGGGCCATGCACACATCCTTTTTTTTTGTGGATCCGTGTGCCTGAGCGACAAAACTCTGAGCAAGTCTTAGGCTATGTTCACACGCTTAACAAAAAATTTCTGAAAATACGGAGCTGTTTTCAAGGGAAAACAGCTCCTGATTTTCAGCCATTTTTTAAGCATCAAGTGTTATTTGATGCGTTTTTTGCACTGTTTTTCTATTGACCCAATGCAAAACAGCTCCAAAAACGGCTCAAGTCGTGACATGCACTTCCTTTTTACGTGGTGTTTTTTTACACGCCGTTTTTCCAAACGGCCGCGTAAAAAAACGCCCTGTTGGAACGAAACCCCGTTTTCCCCATTGAAATCAATGGGCCGATGTTTGGAGGCGTTAAGCCCGCGCATTTTTAGCCCTTTTACTGGGCGTTTACTGCCTGAAAAATGGCTGAAAGTCGCCCGTGTGAACATTTGTTCACACAGCCTATTTTCAGCCATTTTTCGGGCCGTAAACGCCCTAAAAAACTGCTGAAAATACGGGGGCTGAACACCTCCAAACATCTGACCATTGATTTCAATGGGAAAAACTGCGTACCGCTCCCACGGGGTGTTTTTTACATGGCGCTTGTAAAAACGGCGCGTAAGAAAACACCCCGTAAAAAGGAAGTGCATGTCACTACTTGAGCCGTTTTTGGAGCCGTTTTGCATTGGGTCAATAGAAAAACAGCTCCAAAAACTGCCGTAAAAAAACGCATCAAATAACACTTGATGCTTAAAAAACGTCTGAAAATCAGAGGCTGTTTTCCCTTGAAAACAGCTCTGGAATTTTACAGCCGTTTTTTGTTGAGTGTGTGAACGTACCCTTATTCCCGTCAGTTTTTGCGGCTCAGTCTCCCTCATTCGATTCAATAGTTTGTTAAAGAAAATGGACTGCACACGGAAGCCATCTATGTGCGGGCCGTGTTTTGCAAATCCTTGTTTTGCGGCCGTATAAAAAGGTCAGGGATGTGCCTGCGGCCTTATGCTGAAGAGGAGCGCTCTGCGGTCAGTATTGTAGATCATGTTTATGGAGCGTCACTCTGATGGGGCACTGTAGTTGCCGTCATGGAGGAATGGCCCAAACTAAAAATAATCAAGTACGAAAGGATGCAAAGTTTTAATAGGAAAGTGAAACTACAGACCTGTTTATAGGAAACATAAGATATGAGGCCAAGGCCTCATCACACGAGCGTGTCCGATTCACGCTTGGGAAAAATGCGTGTGAATCGGGTCTGTGTGTGTGTGGCGTTATGCATCAGTGTGCATTGCGAGGGGCATGCGTTTTTTTTTTTTCCAACTGAATTGATGCGCACATCACTCACCGAACACGCATGTGCATCCGTGTGCGGTGCGTGGTTTTCACGCGCCCATTGATGTCATTGATAAACGCCCCAATATAGGACATGCAGTATCTTTCACGCAGCGGACTCTTGCTGCGTGAAAAATCACGCATGTGTGAACGGCCCCATTGAAATCAATGGGTCCGTGTGCTGTGCGTTGTTTTAACGCACAGCACACGGACGTGATTCACGCTCGTGTGAATGGGGCCTAAGGCTGGATTCACACACAGTGTTTTACTGCATTGTGGTGTTTTTTAGTGCAGCCAGATGTTACATTAAAGTTTAGAGTAAAATATAAAAAGCGCTACATACAACTGTGTTCTAGTTTGTGGTATTATTGTGTCAATTTAGCGGTCAGTAGTGTTTTTTTTCCAAAACAGCGTGCTCTTGGTGTGCCATTTTTTCAGCCATTTTTTTTCCACAGGCTTCTCTATAGGACTTAAAAAATGCCAGAAAAAAAAGCATGTACACAATTGCGCCAAAAGAAAAACGCCACTAAACTAAAACTAAACTAATCTCACCCACTTTGCTGCTACTGTATTCTGCAGCGTATTTTCCAACTGAAATTCCGGACGTAAAATACGCAGCAATTCCGCTACTTGTGGACGAGCCCTTAAGATGGTTTCTCCTAGCAACCGAAAAAACCCCCACAGGTTTAATTTTCGCACGGAAAAAGATGCGCCATCTTCTGAATGGTTGCTACGGCAACTGCTCTGCTCTCTGTCCTAACAGTTGTTGTACATAAGGCCTAATATTCAGATTATTAGGCATTTGTCAGAAGTAAAAATGCCAAATAATTGAAGCCTGCTTTACCGTCATAAATTACCGACACACGTCCCTCATTCTGGTCATTCACAGCACGGTGGGTGTAGTAGTCCGTCCTGACAGGAAATTGTTCTGCCGCACTCACCTCACACATCCCTAGTTCATAGAGCAAACCTAAGCAGACACCTGGTATTAGAGAACTGCCCCGCCCACTAGGAGCATACTATCTGTATAAGGAGAGGGGAGTACGAAAGTACCACTTCCGGCTAAAACACAACAATTATTTTAAAATGTAAATTAAATTTCTGCCTGGACATCATGTTACAATAGAAGTCTTCATATAATATTATGAAAAAGTTCAAATACATTGCTTTATAAATAACATACTGATACATTTTGGCGCCATACATACTAGTTGGGGCGTTTCTCTCACACCAGCTGAATGTTTTTTCTGGAAACATGATTTTCCATAATGTATGAATTTTGCTGACTGAATTCAAAGCTGCAAACAAAAAGTATGCAAAAGCATATATGTGTTTTCTACATGTAGTACCGCAATGCTGTTAACAATAGGAAATAAAGTCCAGGAATACATACCTCCAAAATGCCCATAACACCGTTAGTGGTGCGACAGGACGCTGAAACGTACACGTAATTGAACACTGGTTTTTGTATTACCCGGTTTAAACATTAAACAACTATAACTTTTCGATTTGTCAAGCTGGCAACGTGATTTTTGCAGTTTTTTCAACGCATGTTTTATTTTTTACACATTTTTTAATTTTTATTTTTTTTTCAATAATATACATTTTTACTTTCTAGCTATTTTTTTCTGGTAATAATATAGTGTTATCTTAAAATAGGACTTTATTTGTGATTGTCATTGTCTACTGTAAATTTTAGGGTAAGTGGGTCAGGGCAAGTGTTACAAAAATGATTGGCTGGGGTAGTTTTTTTGAGGGGTATTTTATGTGTATATTTTTTATTGAATTTATTTTATTTATGTTTTTCTATTAGGAAAGACCATTGGGGGACTTTATTATTTGACGCTATCATTTTTTTTTACTGTAAATGAAAAATCAGTCATAACTATAACTGTTATAGTGACTATTGTCACTGTTAGGCTGGGTTCACACGAGCACATTAACGTCCGTAATGGACGGACGTATTTCGGCCGGAAGTCCCGGACTGAACTCAGTGCAGGTAGCCGGGCTCCTAGCATCATAGTTATGTATGATGCTAGGAGTCCCTGCCTCTCTGCAGGACAACTGTCCCGTACTGTAATCATGTTTTCAGTACGGGACAGTAGTTCCACGGAGAGGCAGGGACTCCTAGCGTCGTACATAACTATGATGCTAGGAGCCCGGCTCGCTGCACTAAGTTCGGTCCGGGACTTCCGGCCGAAATACGTCCGTCCATTATGGACGTTAATGTGCTCGTGTGAACCCAGCCTTAGGACGGTGCTGGGTATATAATAGTGGATTAGGAAAGAATTTGATCCAGCGCTGCAGGTATGTGATTTAAAAAGGATCTCGGTCCCACTTTTATTTGTATCAAAAATTTAAAATTCGATATCAGGTGCATTCAGGCATCAAGGCAGTATTTTGTAGGTATTCAGCGCCTACGCGTTTCAAGCACGACTAGTGCTCTTAATCATGGCATCCATGGCGCTGAATACCTACAAAATACTGCCTTGATGCCTGAATGCACCTGATATCGAATTTTAAATTTTTGATACAAATAAAAGTGGGACCGAGATCCTTTTTAAATCACATACCTGCAGCGCTGGATCAAATTCTTTCCTAATCCACTATTGTTTGCCGCGGACCGTCGCGGAGATCCGGGCGAGGCGAAGGTGTCGGGTGCTGGAACGGTGAGCTGGAGGCTTCCTCCCCTTTACTCTGGGTATATAATAGTTAGACCAATCATCAGCCTCCCATTACTGGCATCCCGGCAAACATGTGACATGATCACCGGGACCAACACAGCACCTATTGAGCATGTTCACATGCTTCATCTCTGGTTACTCAGTGCAGTTAAACAATACAGTAAATACAAGAGAGTGGAGTTTTTCAAAAGGCTTCGGATTTCAAGATTGTAATGTAATGGGTAAAAAACAAAGCAAAATCTGTAGGTTAACACATGTGGATTGATGGGCTGCCTTCATGTTAACCCAGTTTTAATAGGACCGATAAAAACAAGGGGACATATACAAAAACACCGAAAAAGGCCATACTTACAAATGGACACAGCCAGGTCAGAAACGCTGATGAAAGGGTGAGCAGGTGCTTTAAATAATAATAGCCACTCCCACTAGTCTTGAGGGGAGTGGTGTGTGGTGCATGGGATGTGTAGTAAGAAATAATAAATGAATAGTGTGTGTGCAAGTGTAATACTATGAGTGAAAAATAGGGGGCAGTAATGAGTGAAGTGCCTCAATAGAAATAAATGGATAATGGGGTGCAAGTGAGTGAAACATGGAGGGATAGTGTGTACGTCATGAGGCACAACGTGTATAGCCAGGTAGAAGCCTATTTGTGACGCCTTGATAATTCATAGAGCGGGCTACCCTGCTTGCTATGCCAAACAACAACACACCAAGCTCTCCCAGCATCAAAGACCCGGCTGTGTCCAAGAGAAGCGAATATACATAATAATGAAAAATACCTGGGGTATTGGTAATCATTTTGGCCAAAAGGACGCAAGCTCGCAATCCACGACAAGGATCCCCAGACTTGCGAGTCCCTAACTCCTAAACTGGAGTTTCCAGTCTTAATAGGGTTAAATCATCACGACCCTTTTTTAAATGATACAGGGCATTCAAAGGAATGGCCAACCATATAACACACGAATGGGATGGCTGCCAGAGCATGAGACGCAAGGAGGGCATATGGAAAAGAGTTTGTCTGCTAAGACAACCGCTTAAAATAACAACGGAGATCTATACCTGTTCTGTGTCAGAAAATGCTGTGAGTTTTTATAAAAACCGATACGTTCTTCTGTTTCTGTTCTGAAATAGGGGTGTAGTAATGTGAACCAGTAGGGTTACCAATTTGATTTTTGCTTTTGGCTTCTCTCTACACGTTCCTGTTGCCACATATAATGTTCCGGTTTTTCGGAGTTTGCAGGGAGACTCCTTATGGAGTTTTGACTCAAATTGTGGACCTGAATCTAAATTCTATCACTAGATTTCATAGAGTAGTAGATAACTATAAAGTCATAGAATATGTTTTATATTAACTAATGTCGTACATTTTGATGTGTATTCCCTCTCATAGGCGCATGTTCCCATTCCTCAGTTACCGCGTGTCAGGTCTGGATCCCCTGGCTCAGTACACTTTACATGTTGATGTGATTTTGGCAGATCAGAATCACTGGAGATTCCAAGGTGGAAAGTGGATCCAATGTGGCAAGGCTGAGGGCAACATGCCAGGTATTAATTCCAGGAAGAAGCCGTGGCCTTCAAGTTCAGCACATTATTGTATATGTCACACGATAACACAAACTAAATGAGATGTACAGTAAATTCATGTTGCTTATGCATGGTATATAAGACAATTGCCCAAACATAGTAATACAGTGCAGACTCATAGGCAAAAAAAATCTAAAATCAGAAAGTATGGTTAATGTGGTAGATGCATATAGTTGAGATGAGAAAAAAACACCGAAACGTAATATATATATATATATATATATATATACATACATACATACACACAGTATAAAAAAAAATTAAAAATACAGGAAACAGAATGAGTTTTTTCAAGAAAAAGTTCTATTTCATCCAATATCTAATTAAATATAATTCCTTCCTTACCAGGAAACCGAATTTACCATCATCCAGATTCTCCCAACACGGGTGCACACTGGATGAGACAGGAGGTGACATTCAGCAAACTAAAACTGACCAACAATAAAGGGGCCTCTAGTAATTTATCACAGGTATGAAAGCCCAAATAATGATGTATATATGTATTTCTTATATAGACATAGATACTAATGACATTCATGAGTAAATGCATTCGGACAGAAACGTTCTATAATTATATGGACTTTACGCAGTGGTGCAGGTTTTCACTGTGGTTTCTAAGATGTAAAAGAGGCGAAATCATAGTTAACGGACCTGAATACCGCTGTCTCCCTGATTCCAGCACGTTTTTTTTCTGGACGCTTCGTTCCAGCGATATGGGCCACTGTTGTGTTGGCACGCTGTATACTAATTTGCTGTAGTTAGCTAACAGGAATTGAACTACCGTCAAGCTGCCTACTGCTGATTGGTCAGCATCAGACGCAGGGAAGCTAGCTCCACCCCGTTGGCTAACTACAGCAAATTAGCATATAGGGAGCCAATATAACAGTGGGCCATATCTCTGGAACAGGGGAGGAGGGTCCAGCAAAAAAGAAAAATAGCTCTGGAATCGGAGACAGCGATATTCTGGTAATATGACCTAGTGACAGGTCCTCTTTAAGACAAACCGATACATATATGGAAAGCAACACAGTTTTTAACAGAAAGAGACGTGTATGAAAACTACTTGAAACTAGATAACGACTAATCAGAGTTCAGCCTACAAATTTATAAGGCAAAACCGCTTCTTTGGGAAAATAAGGTACAGAGAGGCACCATACGGACTGCTTAGGAGTCCGTAATACGAAACAGTAGGTACTCCGTTTTCCATGCATGTTTTTTGCATGGATCCGTAATTTTACAGCATTCCTATAATAAATGCAGTTTCATAGTACATGCACATGTCAGGAATTGCCACTGATGAGATCTGACAAGTACTCCGACTTTACAGATGGTGGTTTTGCAGTCTCTTCATAAGTACCAGCCTCAACTCCATGTGACATCCGTATCAGATTCTGGCAACCCCGAAGCTCAAAGTCATACCTTCACCTTTCCAGAGACACAATTCATAGCAGTCACTGCTTATCAAAATGCTGAAGTGAGTATGTGTTATGATGTCTTTTTTTTTTTTTGGGAAAGTAAAAATAAAATCCTTTTTTTTCCGATAGCCCCAATATATTCTTTAATGCTTTAAAACTGGATCAGCAACCAACATTAAAAAATGACAAAATTAAATGCATAGGTGGAGCAGCCAAGTAGGTCTAAAATTAAAGGGATTGTCTTATAAACACTACCCATTGACAGCTGCTCTATTAGGGCTTATGGACACCCCATCTATGAGGCAGAACTCTCTCAGACCCAGCCGGTCCATGCATTACATGGACGGCCAATCATAGTATAGCCAGAAGAGGCTTTGCCTGGAGATAACAGCATCGAAACAGTGTGTGTGTATGATCCTGGCCTTCATAAAAAAAATTATATATATATATTAGAGAAAAAACAAACAAAAAAACAACCACAACTGAAAGACCTCTGCCAGAAACCTAATAGTAGTTAAAGGTGTTCTCACGGTTATTTATTTTTTTCGAACGGCTGTAAATGTCCTATAATAAAAAACAAATCAGCATTAAAAGCTCTGATGGTCCTCCTAGTGTTGGTTTAGATGTGGGCTAGATGTTACCGCTACAGCCAATCAGAGGGCTCATCGGTCATATGTTGTATTCCTTGATTGAACGCTTAGCGATGGGCACCATGACGCCAGGAATACAACACGGCAGCTCTGAGCCCTCGTATTGACTGCAGCAATAACATGCTGCCCGCATGTAAACAAACACTGTGCTGTTTTTATCTTTCCAAGGCCACAAATACGATCTTCGGTTCATGTGTTGTGCACAAGCCATCGTTAAAAAGAATAGGCGTATTATTCTACAGAAAGAACTGCATTTAGATTCTAAATCTATAATGTTCCTGAGCACCTTAGGGTGGATTCACACGTGACAGATTTTGTTGAAAACCTTTCTGCGACTGAAAATCAGTAGCATTCATCTTAATGTTGTTTTGTTTTTTTCTGCAGCAGGTGCATGGTTTTCTGCCAGCTCCATTCAGACAAATGGAACTGATTTTCAGTCGCAGAAATTTATGAAACAAAATCTGCCGTGTGTGAATGCACCATTATTACGGTTTTTCTTCTACTAATCCAAAATGCAGTGGTTGGCGATGTAGTCATTTAGATGATGAGAATATTCACAGAAGCAATAGGTGAGGGTGCTGTTCCTTGTGAGAAGAAGTCTAGTACGTTATTTATTTAAGGCCTTGTTCACACAGTGCAGATTTGCAGCAGATTTTGCATGCATATTTTTTTTATCCAGAATTGGATCTAGGAGAGCAGACCTAGATCTTCCTTAAATGTCTTTTGTTTAGGTTCCATTCCTGGTTTTGGCTTAAAAAAAATACATGCAAAATCTGCAGCAAAACTGCAGTGTGTGAATAAGGGTCACTCAATTTTTCTTAGCCAAGCAGGCCCTTCTCAAACCCCCCTCCAAACTATGATCACAACACTGTGACTTTGTGTTTACCCCAGAGGTACATGTACCACAGGTTGAGATCCACGGCTCTATACAATGCTGGTGTAACCTCTCTACATTTTATACATTGTTGTATAGGGGACATTAGACCCCCAAAATATTTCTTGTTGCCAACGTAAATGCTGCTTGAAAGAGTACATAACAGAGACAGCCAATCAAACAATAAATAAGCAACCATGTTTATCTTGCGACACTTCCTCACCGCTGTGGACTCCCTCGAACGTGATTTATATTGGCATCAATAAGGATATTGGGGTTCAGATCTCCCCCAAACAATGTAAAGAAGTAATCCTAGCATTGTCTATGAGACCTGTACAGCCCACCATGTTCATTTTATAGCCCAAACGTCTTAAGAGGATCTCGTTAAAATAATCACAGGACTTGTGTGACATTTGTGTAATGTATTGTAATCTATTGCAGATCACACAGCTGAAAATTGATCACAATCCATTTGCTAAAGGATTCAGGGATCATTGTGAATCACAAGTACCCAGTGGAATAATGGGGTCAGTAAGACGTCAGATCTCAGCATATGTGATGTTTGTGTCTCGGACTGTATCCGCATGAATGAGAAGCTGTTCCTATGTGAATTTCACTGCTTTTGGGCTTATATCTGCAGTACATACCTAGAGTCTCATTTACAAATACAACCCAAATCTATTTATCATTAGATGACCTGTCGCTCCTGCCATCTTTCTGAGAAGGGGCAGTATTACCTTCTTGCTGATGTCACCATGTTTTATTATTCACACTACTCTGTCAATTTCCTTGCATGGACTGCAGTGCTGTTACCCGCACCTATATTGAGAACATAGAGGTCCTCATTTCACCTGGTGAGGTGGCCGATTACTGCCGATTCCAGAAACGGGGTCGCGTATATGCATGGCTCTCTCCACTTTTTTTTCTATGTGAGTTACAAGAGCTGCTCGGCTGTTTCCGTAACTCCCATAAAACAGCACGGGGAGAGACGCTTCTCTACTTAGTCCTCGCTTAGAATCAGCAGCCTCACTAGGCGAAACGGGTGGTCTGGTAACGCTCATTCTCCATATAGGTGCGGGTCCCAGAACTGGGACTAGCATCTATCAGAGATTTATGGCATAACCTGCAATATGCCAAAAATGTCATAGTTGGGAATAACCTTTTAAGTATGCCTGTGTATTTGTAAATCTTGTGGTATTGTGTGGAATAAATGGATAGCCTTTAATCAAAGATTGACCTGATCTCCGGGTAAGGAAACCTGAATGTTTTTAGATTTCCAAGATGTGCGTTTCACATTCTCCCCTGTTTTACAGGTTGTGTGTCCAGTCTGCAGGTGAGCGCCTCACCCCATCTCCGCCCGTCCTTTATCCTTCTTACTTGCAGGACCCTCTGCAAACCACCCGCCTCTATTCTGTGGAGCAGAAAGAGCCACCTCCTTGGTATTTGTCCTCACAAAGCATTGCTCCACACCGGGACTACACACATTACGACACAGCGAGCAAAATGGCTGCAGCGTATGCAATGAAGTGTTATCCTCAGCCAGCCCCATTAGCATATTATGCAGATACCTTGAGCTCCGCCTGGGCAGGACCAGCACAGTACCATCCCAAACCAAGCCCTGCACCCGCAAGTTGGTTTCATCCCTTTTTAGACAATCGTGGGAAAGAGGAAGAACCGAACCACTGGGGAGACCTCACAGCTTACGTCGAGGACAGCAAACGAAGGAGACTGTCACCATACAGACCTGATGGATCTCCGCACACATGTGACAGAGACATAGACATTCCCTTTCCTGGGTTCTACAGCCAATAACACAAATTACAAACTCTTATAACATTTATTAACCAGAGTATAACAGTTGTGAAGCCAGGACATTACATGTCATTTTGGACTTACCATGAGGCAGGGGCATATTACTTCTGGTGACATTGATGTTTTACCCACATGTCTATGTTGGTGTTCAGACCTTACACCCCATGTACTCCATGGTGTTGCTAATAAAATATTTTATACACAATATCGTTTTCATTACACATTTTTATTATAAAGTCTTATCAATATTTTGGGGTTTCTCAATTACCCTTTGTTTCTTTGCCTTCTTCTTTGCTATGCTTCTCCAGCACGCTGCATAGCTGTGCAGAATGATGAGTCAAGAAATGTGAAGTTTGCGCGGTAAGCGTGGTCAGCGTTCCTACAATCTCACCCTGCAACAACTCCTTGCTCGGCAATTTAGAATAGTTTACAATTCCTTGTTTGCTCAGTAGTCTGTTTTCAATACAGGCTCCTATGGGAAAAAAAAAATCTGCATAGGGTACAGTGTTCAATACAAGGTATCCTACCTTTAAATAAGTTTTCCCTTTGCATTTGTCCAATGTACATTTTAAGTAAAGCATTTCTCTGTGGCCATCAGACGGAGAGGTAGTCGCAATGCACAATAACGAATGTCTTTGTAGTGACATCGCCATCGAGTCTGAATTAAAGGGCCTGTCTCACGAAAGACAACCATTTTACAAATGGAAGCCGATGCGGCAATTAGCAGATCACCGCAGGTTCGGCTTCTCTAACCCATGACGATCAGCTGTTATTGCTAGGGGGAGAGGCTTGTGGCCAGAGATCTCAGGCAGCTGCAGGGAAAATGTAGCCTTACATGGTGGCCATTCAAATGAACAGCCATACAATTAATGCATGGATGGATCGAGTCCTCCTGTACGGATCTCCATTGTGGCTCATCGCGGGGCGGGGGGGAGGGGTCACGTGCTTCCAACATCCCCATGATGTCAATATGCCTTAATGGAGCACATGGAAAGGGGTTGTCTTCAGGAGTCAACAGCTTAGATATATTTACACTGATCACTGAAGACTTGATCTCTTTGGCCAATGGGGAAAGATCCAGTAAAGTTGTAGAGATGGGTCCTTGATACTGTAAGGTTATGTTCATACGGCTTATTTTCAGCCATAAACGGCCGAAAAATCTGCCAATTGATTTCAATGGGAAAAAACAGTGTTATGTTCCGACGGGGAGTTTTTTTTTACGTGGCCGTTTTGAAAAACGGACGTTTAAAAAACCGCCCGCGAAAAAGAAGTGCATGTCACTTCTTGAGCCGTTTTTCATTGCGGCCGTAAAAAACACTTGTTTGATAAAAATAAAAAAAAAGATGGCTGAAAATCAGGAGCCGTTTTCCCTTGAAAATAGTTCCGTATTTTCAGACGTTTTTTGCTAAGCGTGTGAACATACCCTGAGAAGGCTAGAGCTACATGGGGATGACTTGCTGCTGCAGCACAGGTAATGCTACTATGGCTGTCGCGCAGTCTGCTTATTGTTTTTGCTTTTCCTACTAATGATACCTTCGGGCATTGCAGCAGACCTGCAGAGTCCCATCATTTTAATTGCAGCCCCCTCATGTAGAATGGCCTCCTTATATAACCCAAATGGATGTGCAACGTGTCTAGTAGGCGATCAAAAGCAAAGGCGATAAATATATTTGACAGAAACTATTAGGACAAAGCAATCCTTTGATATATTTGAAATATTTTGTACAACAGACAGCCCCTGAGCACGAATTCTGATCGGGTACTTACCCAGAAGTTGTATCTGTGGAGTGGGCCGTATTGCCTGCAACATTTCCTTCACTCTGGCATGTGGACTCACTACCAGGAAAGTATGCCCCATAAACAATGGTAGCAACGCCTGAAGGTGCGACTGGCCGAGAATCTTTCTGAGGACCTGTGTACAGACATAAACTGCTAGGGATAACCAGTCAAGGCCTGAACCCCTGTATCACATTTTTTTAAAGTATTTTTTTTTTTTAAATATTTTTATCATCATCAATACCTGGAGGGGGAAAACCTTAATGTAGAGCTCATGCTTGTGGAGTCTGTGTCTGAGATGTAAAAAATTGTCAGATCCAATTGAATTGCGCTGAAAGACAACCAACATCTTACTCTCCTGGATGACATTCTCTAGCTGAGAACACAGAAACTTCTCCAGTAAGTTTTCCTGAAATATAAACGATGCATCTTCACTCATATGTAAAGAAAAACTGGTGACGTTTTATTTTTATTATAATCCATATATATTTCCACTAGAATAGTGTGGTCTTCGTTGTATTACCTTTTTTATAGGTCTATACACTTACTATCGCTATGGGGCGATCAGCAGGTCTGTGCTTAGGTTTTAATGTAATGCGATGGTCATGGAGCTGTACATCCTTTTGCCTACAAAATTATGTAGGCACAGATAGTACTTGCTTGCTGTGTCTCCTAGTAAATGATGTAAGAACAGATAGCACCGCATTCCTGTCTCTCCTAGTAAATTATGTTACTCGATTCGTCAAGCCAGATCAACGAGCTGACTTGTTGATCGGCGTTCGTTTACACGGCCCACGTCGGGCCGTGTAATAATACTCCAAAGTTATATCACATGCAGCAGATTTGTTTAGGAAATTTGTGTGACTGAAACCTGTTCCTTTCACCTGCATGGGGTTGCTTCAGCAGCTGTATGGATTTCAGCAAGCCCCACTCAGAAGAATGGGACAGTTGTAGAAATGTCTGCAACAAATCTGCCATATGTGAATATACCTTTACATTTCTCATTTCTAGTTCCAATACATATTTTGGAGGTAACAAAAACGCACGCACCGTTTCTTTCGTTTAAACGGCTTCATTCATTTTAACAGGGCACGGACTGGCACAAAATGGCTATAAAAACATGATCAGGCATGCAATTTTCACCTGCGTTAGAAAGTCAATGCACGTGGATCGGATTTGCTATAAAGCAGCTGCATCAACGTGAGCCAGAGGATACAGGCACCCCTAGAACTTGATGTATACATGTAATACATGTCACAGTGTGTGTCTGCTCCTTACTGTGTTCTCTGGCAGCCCCTACAGGTCCAGATCTAAGATGGGGTCCTCTGATCAGTTACAACACAGAGCGGCTGCCTCTCTAAGGCTGGATTCACACGAGCATGTTCGGTCCGTAAAGGACGGAATGTATTTTCGGCCACTAATCCCGGACCGAACACAGTGCAGGGAGCCGGGCTCCTAGCATCATAGTTATGTACGACGCTAGGAGTCCCTGCCTCTCCGTGGAACTGCTGTCCCGTACTGAAAACATGATTACAGTACGGGACAGTTGTCCTGCAGCGAGGCAGGGACTCCTAGCGTTGTACATAACTATGATGCTAGGAGCCCGGCTCCCTGCAGTGTGTTCTGTCCGGGACTTGCGACCGAAATACGTTCCGTCCTTTACGCTCGTGTGAATCCAGCCTAACAGTACCTGCAGCTCCTTCCATGCAATCAATGTCAAAGACCAGGTCATAAAAGTAGCTGCTCTATCATAAGGCTATATTCACACGACTGTGAAAAAAATGGCCAGTAAAACCCGATCAACTGTCAGTTTTTCATGGCTGTTTTGCGTCAGTGTGTCTCCAAATTTTCATCCATTTCCAGTCCGTCTTTCACCAATTTTTCATGGCCATTGAAAAAACTGATGTATTTAATTTGTTGGTTTTATTGTCCAAACCCCCTGAAAACACCACAGTGCCCACGTAGATAGTGCTGCAATGACCCTGCAGATAGTGCCACAGTGCCCACATATAAAATGACATAGTGCCAACATATAAAGTGCCAGTTCCCTCATAATGCCACACTGCCCATGTAGATAGCACAACAGTGTCCCCTGTAGTTAGTCACACCCCCATATAGTGCCACAGTACCCATGCAGATAGCGCCTCACCCCTGTAGATAGCACCCCCCCCCCCCTGTAGAAAGCACTCCCCCATGCAGAAAGCGGCACCCCTATAGATAGCGGCACTGCAGCTCCCTGTTGGAGCGGAGTCACACTGGCCGGGGATTTCACTCCTAGAGGGAGACGCTGATGTCTCTGTCCATATATGGACAGTGACGCCAGGGGCTTCTCTAGTAGCGGAATCCCACGGCCAGAGCGTCGGCCAGGGATTCCGCTCCTTCAAGGAGCCACAGCGGCGCTATCTGGAGGGGGGGTTTGTGTCGCAAATCTACAGGGGTTGTTAGAGGGAGACAGGAGTACCCAGCCGGAGATCTCACAATGCTCTGGCCGGAGACTCCACAGTGGAAAGCCCGACATCACTGTCCATATATGGATAGTAATGTCAAGGGCTTCCCTGGGCTCAGCGCTCAAAGTATCGCTGTGTGCGGGGAATCCTCAGCCAGGATATGTTTTTACTAGCCCATTACAAGGATTGATCCATAAAAAACGGCCGTTAAAAACTGATCCATTGACTTCTATGGGAGCCGTGGGGCCGTCAAATCGGCCAAAAATAGGACGTCCTATATTTTTATGGCCAGTTTTCACGGGTCGTTAAAAAAAAACGGCCATGTGAATACACCCATAGAACTCTATTGCTCTGAAAACGGCCGTGTGACGGCCGTTACGAAAACGGCCGGCGCATGTCGTTTTTCACTGTCGTGTGAATGTAGCCTTAGTGACGAGAAGCAACTGCTTCTGGTCTCTGAAAGTTCCTGCACGTAGTAAATCCGATGCATTCATTATCTGGGACCGATCCGGATTTACAGCTTTATTATAGTCCAGAGCTGCAGTCAAAGTTCTGCAGGCTGCAGAGCGGAAATCTCTCCGAATTTCTCGCATTCTCAGGAGATTGCTCTGATAATTTGAATTCTGGGAAGTGCATAAGGGACCGTACAGTAATTTACATCAAGTCCACTGCATTATTGTAGTTGAGCTAAGCGGTTAGTGGAGTGTCTGATGACAAGCTTGCTGACTGTTTCCAATGGGGAACATCTCTGGATATATAAAGGCTGAAACTTAAGATCAGTACAATCACACTGTACAATGATGTTCAAAATTGGACACACTCAAACAAATGTTCCCTTCAAACCAATAGATAGTAAGAACATATTTTTCCATTGGTCAGAGACCATGCTACAAGCGTCTTTTCTTCTACATCTCATTGTTACCTTGCTGGTGTCCTCCGCTTTGACCTTGGGTTTCACACAGCTTTCGCTTACAGCTGGTTTAGGTGCAATGTATTTGGTAAGTGCCAAAATCTTCTGCCTCTCGAAGTGAATGGCCTTTTTGTGACGGGTCACAGCTTTGGAGCGATGGCGGACGCACTGGAGGGAAGGGAGCCAGGCTGAGGAAGAGGAAAACAGAAGGATATTGTCAATACATCGAAGTACCCAGAAGAATCAACATGAAAAGGGGAAAGAAGATCATCTCGACCATGTTCACCTTTTCCTAGATCTCCTGAGGAAAACAACACTTTCTCTCTCCATGAATAAAAATCCCTCCACTTATTTTTTGGCTGAGTTTACACGTCTTGGATCTAGTTGCGGATTCTACGCAGATCTCATCCTTTTGAATTGCAATCTGCGACATGTGAACTCAGTCTTACAGAGGACAATGGTCTCACAATAGTCGTAGATGGCACATAACGTCACAGCAATGTTGTATTGTGCAGCACAAAGCATTCTTAGGCTGTGTTCACATCACGTTTTTTTGCCTACAATTGATGTATACATCGGTAAAAATGTTAGGTAAAACGTAGGATGTGACGGATGCCTAACAGTGGCATCCACCACCAGTGTGTAATGGTATCCGTTAAACTTTTGACTTTTTTATTTCTTCATAAGAGCTTGTTTATTTGCGGCATTGCTACCATTTTTGGGTACATAGGGCCAATCCTGGCATGGTTTGTTAGCTTTAATGGTGCTCGCGGCACGGGATAAACAACGTGTTAATGTATAGTGTGAGTTGTTACGACAATACCAATTATGCCAGAGCAGGTGTGAACAGGCCCTTAGGCTCCTTTGTACTGCTCCGTCAAATTGCAGAACAACGAAAATGTCAAATCTGTTGCATGACGGACCCTGTTGACCATAATTGGGTCTGTCAGGTTTCCGTCATGGCGTCCATCGTTTTACCAGACAAAATAGTGCCGCATGCTGCGTTTTATTTAATTTTTTTGTCCGGTTGGGTGATAGAAGCCTCCAATGCAGATGTGATCACAGCAGGCATCCTTTAAGGCCATGTCTCAGGCCCGGGGCCAAACAGCACAGCGCCGTGTGGCAAGTACATCCCGTCAGCTCCAGAAACTTGCAGAAAAGGGTTAAACTGCAACAAGTCTACTCCATAGTCATAGGTCAGATATGTGACAGGACTTATACTCCAACTGTGCAGGTGAAAATACACAATAACCAACGGTACATGCAACCCTAATTGTGCCAACCCCCTCTGGTGGGCAGCACAAGACAAGCATCAATGCAGCCCTAATACAGTGATGACAGGGACTCCAGCAGCCCCGCACTGACAGGTCACCAGTGCCACCCATGTGGGGTCACTTGTGTTGCTGCAGTCCCGCCGACATTACTGGCAATCAGCGTCTGCCCAGACTGTGCCCGTCATTAACCTGCGACCTTCAAACCTCCCCGTAGGTCCCACATAAGTCACGTGTTCTAATTCTCACCAAGCTCCCGGGCAGCTCCTCTAACCAGGGTCGCCGCCATTCTTCCGGAAGTGAAGGAGTGACGCACTGCCTTCTGGGAGCCGGCATCCGGCGGTTTCCTAGCAACGAAAGGACGCGCATGGACGTGGAGGAAGCTTGTACTTACACATATACTGTAATATAGAAGTATAACACAACATGGCAGGGGGTGAGTGTGACAGTGACAGGGGGACTACCGGACATTTATTACAGTGTGTTATATTCTGATGTCTCACTACAGGGGACAGGGAGGATGAAGCGTCCATTCTAAGTATCATAGTGAGGAGGAATCTACAGCCTTCTATACATGGAGAGACACAGGGAGAGTTGTAAGTATATTATCAATGGTAAAACAAATATCTATGTATTCTAGTTCCAGCAAATAAATGTATTTTTAATAAAGAAAAGTTTAATTTTTTTAACATACATTCCGTACAGATGTCAAGATCTCTGCTTGCTGTCATTTATTATGAATCTTAATTGTTCACTTTCAGGTTATGTGATGGACAAAACAAACAAACAAACAAACAAACAAGTGGAACGTCCTCTTAAAATTGTATCCAACAGTTTTTTTTAGTTATATCCATTTCTGGGAAAGCTGAGTGACTACCAATATGATGACCATGACCAGCTGCCATATGGGTTATCAACCAGTTTTTCCAGAATTACATGCCTGCCGGTCTCATTCAGACGGGTGTATTTTTCACATCTTTAACAGTCCATATTCTGGATGTAAGGGTCTATGGTTCTGTAAGTTTGATTCAGTAGGATTGTATGGGGGTTACACCTGAAATATGGACAAGTAACCACGGGTACAATACACCCATCTGAATGAGGCCCAATTATGCAGCAATGTGGACAGAGGATGTATCACTGCAGAGTCAGATTTGCAGGATTCTAAACTACAACCTCTATGGAAACTGATATATTTATGGTCATCAAGCTTTAGGGCCTGTTCACATCAATGTTCGGGTTCCGTTCATCAGTTCTATTCAACCTATCCGTCAGAGGAACCGATGAACGGAAAGCCGAATGGAAACTATCGCCTCTGTTTGCATTACCATTGATTTTATTGGTAATTCTTCCCTTTCAGTTTGTTTCCGTTCCGTAAAGTTTACATTTTTTCCATGGAAATAATAGTGCCGTCGACTGCGCTTATGTTTCCGTGAAAAAAATGGTGACTTTACGGAACGGAAACGAACTGAAACCAAGTATAACGGAAGCATTACCATTGAAATGAAAGGTAATGCAAACGGAAGCAGTAGTTTACGTTCGACTTTCAGTTCATCAGTTGCTCTGATGGAAAGGTTGAACGGAACCGATGAACAGAACCCGAACGCTGATGTGAACAGGCCCTTATAGATACAGAATTGTATTTTTAGCAGAAAAGCTCTTTATTTAGGATATGCTCCTATAGGCAGATATTGGACAACAGTAAATCTGCGGCGGAATCTAAAAAAAAAACGCAGGTCAATCAGTCCCAGAAATCCGCAGCAAATACGACGTATTTAGTGTAAAGCATTGACTGTAACAACCTTAATGTGCACCTGTGGATTTCTAGCGGTTTTTATTGCGATTCCATTACGGAATAGCTGTACAAACTGCGACACAACTCAACTTGCAATTTTTAGTCTAGAATTTATGCTATCCAATGAAGTCTATGGGCCAAACACGCAGCATCTCCGCATAGAATACGCAGCATAAAAGTCGCACCGTAGAACACTTTCCGCACAAATTTTCTGCAATTTATTTCCGCAGTGTGATCCTGAGATTTGGAACATTTCATCCACTTTGCTGCTACTGTTAATGCTATGGAATTGGGCACATATTTAATGCACGTGAACATGGATGAGTAATATATAGTCATGTATTGATTGCCCTTTAGTCAATTACCTGCCTGCTAGACCTGCTGGGTAATGTAGTTCCGTGGTCACATGACATTACTCCATATGTGGGATTCAGTGGCTTCTTTCACAGACGTCAGTGAACTGCAGGTTAAAATAGGATAGAATAATGTTCCAACTAAAGCATTTTTATAGGAGATCCCCTGACAATTATGCAGGATTATTATAATTTTTTGTCCATACCACTGGACATAGGGGTTTCCGGGTACAGCAAATAAAGCTTATTCATTGTATAATCTAAAGTTTTGCAACTCTGGAATATACTTTGTGTATCAATTTTTCCGATTTCAAGATCCATGCTTCCTGTCAGTGAATGTGATGCTTCATTGGTTGAAATCTTGTCCTGATTGCGTGATGCTTCGACAGCTGCATGGCTCATTACAATTTCACTTCAGTTATGAGATCTCTCTATTGTAATGAGCCGATCACTGGTGTGATCACCACATGACCATGACTGCAAACTGAGAACTTCAAAGCTGTGAGAAATTGATTCACAAAGTATATTAAAAAAAAATCTTAATTTTTAATTATAAAAAGAAGAAGAGTAATTTGTTGAACCTGTCGAAACTTGTAAGAAACTCCCATCAGGCAGCTCTCATTGAAAGGGGTGAAATCTGCGGTTAGAATCCGCAGCAGAAATTGACATGCTGCAGATTTAAAAATCCACACCACAGGTCAATTCCATGCGGAAAAATTCTGCATTATGTAGATGAGATTTGTTTAAATCTCATCTAGATGGTTGGTACTGCATTCTGCTGCGGATTTGCCTACGGTAAATCCGCAGCTAATATGCAACGTGTCCAGGGAGCTTTCACCAGAGTACTGGTTTGAATTGTGTATGTAAATGACTAAATTAAAAGTTTTTTCTGGCTTTATGTGCATAAAGCATATTTGCAAATATCAAATGTACTTTGTTTCAATTCCTTGCCATTTTCTTGATCTCTGCTTGCTGTCAACGAGTAGAAACATTATTGTTTCCAAAGGATATGAGAGCTCTCTCTTGTAGCGAGCCCTGCAATATGTGTCAAGTTGGACATGATCAGGACAGGTATTCAGAATGTTGATTCACTGACAGCAAGCAGAGTATATTAAAGTGTATACACACGTACATGTTTTGCATAATTTTTTTTATGCAGTTTTGGAGGGATTTTTGTTAAAAAAAAGAAAAACAAAATAAACCTGTGTCTTATTGTGTACACATTTTTGGATTTCTATTCAGTTCTGCATGTCTTGTTCCCCTGCAGGTTCCAGGCGTTACTCCAACTACGCACAGTGAGACTGGACAGAGAAGGGATCACAACGCTGAAGAATCTGGAGATGGTGAAGGAGGCACACAGCCTGTACTTACAAGAGGTAACTCCATACCTGCCCCCAGCAACTATACACAGGAGGAAACCTTACCTGTTATCTGCACAAGGGTGTATCCTGCTATGTGACACCACTTCAGATACAGACCTAGTCCTGTTTTCTTTTGTTCTTACACCCACTTGGTTTTGCTGCAGATTCAGAATGGATGCCAACCTACAAGTCATAGCCTGTCTCCTAGGAGGTTACCAACCCATGCTACAGCCTATGCTTTCAATGTGACTTCAGCCCAGGAGATACTGTGTTAATAGCCTTCTTATTCTCTATTCTGCGTGTTGTTGTGTAGAACGCCTTTCTATGTAAATCAGTTACTGGCAAGCAGAGGTAATGCCAAGGGGAAGTGCCAGAACCTGGCCCAAGGTATGGCACTACCATGACATAGGTGCTGGTGCAGCCGCTTTATCCATGTGCCGCTACTCTCCTGCCCCTGGACCCAACAACATTATGATTGATGTTACTGTTTTGCAAGCGTTTCTTACCCTTTATATAGATAGATTTTGCTATACTGAACTTTAGCGATCACTGGTATGCCAGCCTTCATGATGACTTGTCATGTGATCATCAATTTTGCTCTTTTTTAGAATCAAATAAAGAAGATTGAAAATGTAGATGTTGTAAAGAATCTGCGGTGAGTGTACTGGGCAGCCTCTGTATCGGTATACTGGCATATGTGATCACAATAAGAATACTTATCTTGTATAACATTACCCTAAATATAGCTGCCAGGGCCTAAGTATTGCTCACCACAAACCTGCCCGCACCTGAATATTTCCAAGGTGGATAATATCTGAATGGCACTTTTATCTTTTATAGCTGAATAGTATTTCAATATCTTCCTACAGCATTGTGAGAATTGGCAAACCTTGTGCCCTTGTTGCTTTAGGGCATTGGCAGTATCTGATCTCTATTTAGTAACTGACTCCCAGCTTTTGTGTCCAATTTGGTACTAGATTGACAATGTTTTACAAAAAAAAAAAAGAAGTATTAGATTGGCATTAGACTGGAAACTCCTTATGTATCGCTACACTGGAACTGGCAAAGTGCCACATATCACTGGATTTGCAGTGCCTAGTTGTGATCTGGAACTACATGCAATATTCTTCTACCTTCTAGGCCATTTAATAACTAGTTGATGTTTTAATATTATTACTTATTTATGCATAAAAGTTCTCACTTATCTCCAAGGTTCCTTAGTCTTTCCTCGAATAAAGTACAGCACATCCAAAACCTCCAATGTTTGACAAATCTGCAGTTCCTGGACGTATCCCACAATTTGATCAAGAAGCTAGATGCAAGTGAGTCAGTGGCGTGTTCAATCTTCATAGATTAAAACGTGTACTGCATACTGCAAATAACACTTACACGTGCGGCCTTCCTGTCATTTGGCGGCCTTTTTCCTCTCTACAGGTGAATTACCTCATAGTCTTCTCATCTTGGACCTTACCGGAAATCCATGCACTAAGGCAACAGACTACAGGTGAGCCATCTAAATCCATGAATAAGCTTTCAGATAGGCTATGTGGTACAAGACTGGTAGTTTACCCTTAAAGGGGTTGTCCGGGCAGGGGGCGGTTTTTCATTCTGATGACCTATCCACAGAATTGGTCATCAGCATATGATCGGTGGGAGTCCAACCAGGGCCAGCCCTAGCATAGATGGCGCCCTGTACAAAAATATCTTTCGGCGCTCCATCCCCATCATAACAAAAATGCCCCATAAAAAAAAGTTGAATGCCCCTTTAGTGCTCCCCACACAGTATAATACCCCTTTAGTGCACCCCACACAGTATAATGCCCCTTTAGTGCACCCCACAGTATAATGCCCCTTTAGTGCTCCCCACACAGTATAATGCCCCTTTAGTGCACCCCACACAGTATAATGCCCCTTTAGTGCTCCCCACACAGTATAATGCCCCTTTAGTGCCCCCCAAACAGTATAACAATAATATTTAATAATATAATATAACCCCTTCAAGGACACAGTATTTTGTCCTCTAATTGTGCCACACACAGTATATTGCCCCCTGTAATGCGCCTACGCAGTATAATTTCCGCTTAGTGGCCCCCACACAGTAAAATGCCCCCTCTCCTGGCTGCCACACGCAGCCCCCCTTGTAGATAGTGCCCCCTGTAGATTGTGCCATACAGCCTCCCTGTAGATAGTGCCATGATCCCCCACCTCCCCTTTGTAGACATTGCCATAATTCCCCCACCTCCCCCTTGTAGACAGTGCCATAATCCCCACCTCCCCCTTGTAGACAGTGCCATACTGCCCCCACCTCCCCCTTGTAGACATTGCGATACAGCCTCCTACATCCCCCCTGTAGACAGTGCTATACAGCCCCCCACCTCCCCCTTGTAGACTGCCATACAGCCCCCCACCTCCCCCTTGTAGACAGTGCCCCCCAAACCCAAAAATTTTATTCACCTAGTTCCCACGACGAACGGAGCTGCTCCACAACGCCGAAGACGGGATACTGGCGTAGGCCGGCGTGATCCAGTGACATCATCACGCCGGCCTGCGCAGAGTTCATGTCCCTTCGCCTGGACGGCCTATTGCCTAGAAGATGGCAGAGCAGGGAGATACCTCCCTACTCTGCTATAGTTTTCTGTACTATTGAATGTGGCGTCGCTACCGCTGTAGCAGCCGCAGCGGCTGCTAGTGGTGCCACCAGGCATGGGGGGGGGGGGGCGTCCCGGCAACAGGCCGTCCAGGCGCAGGGACAGGAACCCTGCGCAGGCCGGCGTGATGACGTCACTGGATCACGCCAGCCTACGTAAGTATCCCCGTCATCGGCGTTGTGGAGCAGCTCTGTTCGTCATGGGAACGAAATAAACGCCACTGACAGAAGAAGTGCCCGTGCGGAAAGGCAGCTGCAGAGTCTCAGGGCCCGGGCTCTTCTGAAACACAGGCAGGGGAAGGGAGCCAGCACAGCACCCCCTTCCACCTGCTGGAGTGATGCGCCCTGTGCAATGGCACAGGTTGCACACACCTAACACTGGCCGACACCTGGACCCTGCACCAATCAGCTGTCCCGGCTGCCTCCGGGCGCCGGATGTTATGCAGTGTTCAATGCCGGAAGCAGATGGCTCCGTACACTGCATAGCGCCCGTGCTTCAGAACTGCAACTCCGCTCCTATTCACTTGAATAGGAGCAGAGCTGCAGTACTGCAGCTCGGCCACTATACTGTGACGAGAGTCATCTGCTTCCGGCAGAAACATCGGTGCCCGGAAGTAGCCAGAGCAGCTGATTGGTGCAGGGTCCGGGTGTTGGGCCCCCATCGATCATATAATGATGACCTATACTGTGCATAGGTCATCATTTAGAAAAACCGGTCAGTGCCCGGACAACCCCTTTAAAGGGGTTGACCGGGATTAGAAAAAAGGGTTAAATTTTTTCCTACAGATACAGCACCATTCTTTTTCACTGGTTGTTTCTGGTATTGCAGCTCTGCTCCATTTAGCCATTGTACAAGAATGGTACTTAGAAAAAAAGCAGACTCTTTCTCTAATCCTGGACAACCCCTTTGGTTTAAAGGCAATGTACACCTTTGAAAATGTTTTTTTCCCTTTTTTTTTTAATAAAAATGTGTATCAGTGTGATGGTGCAACTTTCTTTCAACCTTGTATTAAAAATGTTTTTTACTTTTTGAGATACAGCTGCTTTGTATTCTGTGTACAGAGCAGCTGTATCGTGCGCTAAAACCTGAATCCGCTAGGTCAGCGCCACTGACGGGTTCAATGACAGCGGATCCTGCGTGTTTCTGACACGCAGGATCCACCTGTTATCAATCACATCTAAGTTATGAACTTAGATCTGATCGGAAAACAGCCCGATCCTGCGTGCGAGAGACACGCAGGACCCGCTGACACCGAACCCTTCAGTCCCGCTGACGGATACCGGTTTCAGTGCTATATAAAGCTGCTATGTATGCAGGCTACAAACAGCTGTATCTCAAAAAGTTCAAATAATCTTTAATAAAATGTAATTAGAAAGTTGCACCAATCACACTGATACACATTTTTATTTAAAATAAAAAACATGTTTTCAAAGGTGTACATTGCCTTTAACTGTGCATTTGTTTTAAACGTTGGTTAACCATTCAGGAGTTCCATTGTGACAAATATTCTCGTTTTCATGGAAATAAATGTGTGGTTGTCACAGCTCCTCCTCTCTTGTTTCCATCATGAAACGTTATGAGATCCTAAACGGTTTGATTGATTACGTTTGGTCCTTTGATCAGGCAGCACGTACTAGAGGCCTTGCCTTTCCTTCAACAACTGGATGGATCGACGGTGAGGGACTCAGTGAACCAGGGCTCTCTAAGTGACAATGAGGAAGAGGAGGATGACCGTAATAGTGATGACAGTGATGAGCCCTTTGATGTTTCAGGTATAGTAAGTTGTGTCAATGCCACATCCAGACACTCACACTCATGTGACTGCAATAAAGTGACCCATTATCCAGTACTGGTGCTGATAACATTAAGGGGTTGTCCAGGATTAGAAAAACATGGCTGCTTTCTTCCTGAAACAATACCACACCTGTCCATGGGTTGTTTCTGGTATTGCAGCTCGGCTTCATTAAAGTAAATGGGTCTGAGCTGCAATACTGCACACAACATGTGGACAGGTGTGGTGCTGTTTTTGGAAGATAGCAGCCATGTTTTTATTAATCCTGGACAACTCTTTGGTGCACTCTTCTTCTCAGGTCTCTCATCTATGAGCCAGGAGATGATACAAAGGTCCTATCGGAGAAGGCACATGGCACTGAGAGAACATGAAGAGCGCCTATCCGAGCTCAATGATACCCTAGATAAACAGTCACTCATTCCACCCAGAAATGACCCTGGCAATGCAGAGTTTTTCTCAATGCAGCAAGCAACATCTTGTACGACCAAGCCACAAAATTCTATTATTTCTGAAAAAGGGCATCAGAATTCTACTTTAATGAAGAAAGAACTCAAACACCAGCAGAACAATGGCACTGTCATGCCAGCTTCTAAACCAATGTCTAAAAATCAAGTACCTGCCTCATCCTGCCCGTCTAGGCCTGGAAAGCCAATTATGGGACTAAACAAGAGCTCCTCTGAAAAAAAGCCACCTTCTGCCCCACAACCAAAAACAAATACTGTTTCTACAGGAAAAACTCATGGTACAGTTACTGCTTCTCAGAAAGAGAGACCGGCTACATCTGCTCCTTCCACCAGAAAAATGTGCGCTGTGCCCACCAAAAGTACATTGCAGGCGTCCGAGAACACCTCGGCAGGACATAGCCCAACCACTGCTTCTTCAAGACCTCAAAATGAAAGGCAGACAACATCTGCACCCACCAAGAAAACTCTGCAGTCACCACAGAAGCTGACAATCACTCGACTCAAAGTCAATTCTAGCGCACAGAGTACTAGAAAAAAACCGTCATGATTTTCAGAGAATGTTATAATTGGCAATTGTTTTAGCAACATGTGTATTAAATAGATAATTATCATTGCTGTTACTGCTTGGAACAGTGATATCATTACATTGTGCAGTGACCCTACAGAAGAAGGCCGCGTGAGAGTCACTGTTAATTGTTCCCCTCTTTGTATAATGCAAGTTCCTTCTCCACGCAGCATAGAAATAGGTCAGACACGTCGGAAAGGTCAGGAGTCTCTATTCCACTGAGAAGATTGTTGACCAGTAAAAGATTTTCAGCTTCCATCTTCCTTTGCTTGTCTTGTAGATGATCCTGCATGGAAAGTAAGACTGCATTGATACTATCTAGGGATGCCAACCAGATTGTTTTCTTCTTTGCAGGACAATTTATCCAAAAATCACAGCCAATATTTTTTACAGACAAATTGGAAAACCATATTGAATCATAAAGATTGTAAGTAATAAATGTCTATAGCTTAGAATACTAATATGAACACATTAGCTGCATGTGCTGCGACCTCCAAAATGATGATAATTCCAATAATCTGTGCAAGATCTTCCAATTTAAAAAAAAAATCAACTTTTTTTTACGGACACTGGAAAAAAGCCTCCTATATTTACGGACAGTCTAGGAATTTACAAACAGTTGGCAACTCTGACTATGACTATCTTGGTCTTCAAAGCTCCACACTATCCGTTTGGATAAGGTTTTTTTTTCCCCCATTATAGGTCATAATTTTGTTAATAATCCCTGGGAAACCCTACTTAAAAAACGTATCCCGGGTATCCCCAGGCATGTTCAAACTCTTATCGCCTTTATATTCTTGGCTACCATACAAGCCTTGCTGATGCCTGGAAAAAACTAAGGCTGGAATTCCCTGAAGTCAAAAGACCCCTGTCATGGTTTATGAAAAAACGTACAGCCCTGTTGCACGATAGGGTGGAGGGGTTTGAGTAGATCTGGGCACCTTGGGCGCTATATAGCAGTCACACTCCCTTTGCCACGCCTCCCATCCGTCTCTTAGGGGGTTTAACCGACTAGGTGCCTCCTTTATCCATCCCAGTGTATCTCCCTCTGACCCCTCTCTCGGAAACCCAACCCCCTTCCCTTGTGTCCCCCCCCCCTTTTCTTTTTCTTTGTTTTCGTTATCCCTTTTTTTGGAAGCCCTATACGGACTACAACCCGTCGACGTTTGGTTCCCCCTCCACCTGGTTAACACTAATTTTACTCATTTCACAGGTTCTTACTACTATTCTGATGTATCTTCAAATGATGTGGTTTTGTGGCTGACTTATTTTTGTCAAGGTTATAATGTCTGTACCCCATGGCTATCCTTGTGTTGGATTTGTCCTTTTGTTGGATTTGTCCTTGTGTTGTTTGTTTTTTTTTTGCTGTTGAAGTGCTTCCTATGTTTGCTTTATTATCGATATGTCTGTAATCTTTATTTTCTTTCAAAATATTAAAAAATGTACCGTTAAAAAAAACAAAGGTCCATACTATTCTATTCAGCAAAGCATATTCTGAATGATGAAAGTAGAGCTTGTTAAAATCTAAAAAGGATGACAAATATTGTGCAATGTCTGACGTATACCCCAACCCATTCACTGTTCCAGAACCTTCCAGTTAATTGAAGATGAAACCTATACAGCACAAGTTGACTCAGTTCAGGGCATTGTGGGGGTGACTTTTGGTTTGAGGAGATGCATATACCACATCGTTGTTTCACTTTCTAAAACCTTCTATTAAATGGCCGCTGGAGTGGTTGATTTGGCCAACATCTCTACCTTTTCCTTACATTTTCATAAATAAGCCCCTAATTTCTGGGTATGGCACAACCAGACAACACCATCAAAGGCTATGAGCAATTTTGCGAGCACTTGATTAAAAATAGGTTACCATTTTTGCATACAGCTCCTATGCAGACCTGTGTCTCTACATAGTTGCAGACTACTAAAACTCCTGTGTATAGTCTGGAGCAGTGAAGTAACGCATGGCTGCAGGATTAGACTACAAACAGGGTTTGTAGTCTGTAACCATGGAGACACATTGGTCCCCATAGGAGCTGTATAAATAAAACAGTAGAATATTTTTAACCAAGACGATTTGCAAAGTTGCTTAATTTTCATTGGAGCAAAAAAATGGTTGCAAACGTACTTATAGGCTTTAAAGGGGTTATCCGGGTTATTAAAGTTGATGGCCTATCCTTAGTGCCACGGCCCCTTCAAACAGCTTATTGGCGGGGGTGCCGACAGTCTGACCCCTACCGATCATCTTATATCGATGGCGTATCCTAAGAATAGGCCATCAATTTTAATAACCTGAAAAATTCCTCCCTGAGAATTGGTATCTGACAATGTGGCTGATATTGTTTTAGTAAATATATCTTTTCAGTGGTACTATGCCACCCTTTATACCTCATTTCCTTCAAAGGCCTCGAGAGCCCTCTGGTGGTGCTTGTAGAGCTCATGCCTTCTGTCCACCTGAGTCTGGAAGCGAGGTGTTTGGCGGAGAGGGTCGTTTTCTCCAAAAGATGGTGACAATACCCATGGCACTTGTGTCACTTGTGAACCAAACACAAAAGGCTTAAATACAGACCTGTGACGAAACGTAGGCAGATGAATAATCAGCCATACAGTTTTTGAATAAAACAATGCACACGCGCAACTATATCTGCACAGTATCATGTGTAATGCCAGTGAAATCACATCTGTAGATTGGTTACCCTCAGGCAAACTTATTTTCTTTCTCAAATGTCCCTGCACCAAGTGACACCTTCATTGGCTCTCGATCAAGAGGTAACAGTATAGAATTTTTGCTCCACTTTAATCTATTGGATATCTGATTATCTAAGAAGTTGAGCTGCATGTGCAAAGAAGGTGTGCCAGGTAATGCTGAGTAAGTGAAAATGGACTTTAGGTATTTTAAGAACACAACAAAGTCCCTGCACAACTTTACAGCATTTATAATTTAATGGTAGCATCAGTGATCTCTAACCTGGATGGATCAGGTGTAGCAGTCAGTAGGTGGATGCACGGTAAATGAGGACAGCGAGGAAGCACGGATACCATACTGGATGTAGTACGGAAGCCCCCAGAGTCCATACAGATCCCACTCTCCTTATTTCTCAGAAGCAGCATCATTGACTCAGCCGTTACGTGCCCTAGAAGATAATTATATGTATTAGTGACATTGTTAGACTCACTATGGTCTATGAATGAATGAGTAAACCCTTTAGAACAGTGATGCCCAACTGATGGCACGCAGGGCGCATGTAACCCTCGTGGGTGATGGGCAGCCCCCTGGGGAAGGCATATGGTGCTTTTTTTTCGAATCCTGCACAATTCCTTAAGGATAGATTCACACATTGCATACTTGTTGCAGACTTTGATGCAGATTTTTGAACCAAAGCCAGAAGTGGATCTGGAAGGAAGGAGAAATATATGTTTTTCCTTTTATATTTGCCATTCCTCTTGAAACCACTTAAGGCTTTTGCTCAAAAATGTGCATAAAATTAGTGATTTGTGAATACGCCTTCAGCTGGGATTAGTTGGCTTGTTTTTTAACATCAGTTACATAATGGCTGTTATATACTGATGGATTCTGTCATAGAATTTCTGTACTTCTGCAGATACTTTCTTGGACATCCCCTTCTGGTATTGAACCATACCAGTCTTGTGAGTGGCACCCCCATTGCCAGCAGGCCTTATCACTAAGACCAGAGGAGTTGTAGGTACTTTGTTACATCAAATCAACAAAAAAACTGATATTGTCTGTGGAGCAGAACATTGCTCTTCTCGCCACCTTACCTTTTTGTCCCTGCAGTAGTTCTTGCCCAGCTCTGTATCTTGCTTTTGCTGCCTCCATACGCACTGGCTGCGTTTTTAAAGAATAGACCGCTCTGAAGTTGAATTCTTCAGTTCCATTCCACCAACCCTGTGACAGGGCATGTGAACGGAGCTGAGGGTGCTCCTGCCATATCGATGTGCCAATGCTCAGCTGGTTAGAAATGTTCCGAGCACCCTCTGTGTAGAAAAGATATTAGATTTTTTATTTTTCATACTTTGCCGCTAGTCTAAGGATTGGGCAAAACTATTACGTCAAATCTTTTATTCTAATTTCCACTGTGCACTATGTAATGTACTCAGAGTACTCTGGAAATCCTTTACTTGTAAGCAGGAGCAAAATAATATGCTACCCAAGGCAAAATGGACCTTCACCTTCCCCACAAACACCTAAATTACATTTGGATTGGCACTGAGCATGGAGATTGGGAGGCATTAAAATCAGATTCCCGATTCCCATAAGCAAGAAGGAAAGAGCCGATTGATTTTTGCCAGTCTTCACCAGCTGTAGTCATAAAACACTCCATGCACACTATCATGGGTAGGTTAGGGCATGACCACACGTGGCGGAATTTCACTTAAATTCCGCTGCGGACACTCCGCAGCGTTAATCCGCAGCGGAGCCGTTTGTCCATTGACTTACACTTTAATTTAGCAGTGTTCGTTTAGACGAGGCGTAAAATTCCGCTGCGGAGCATAGGCTGCGGAGCGGAATTTGGTGTCCGCAGCATGCTCTGTCTGTTGCGGAGCAGTGGCGGACTCATGGCGGAATTTCTCCATTGACTTCAATGGAGATTCAAAGTTCCGCAATGAAGTCCGCAGCTGTCATGCACATGTCATGTGTGCTGCGGATACGTCTTGCTTTTTTAACTTGACATTTCTTCATTCTGGCTGGACCTATGTATTTCTAGGTCTACAGCCAGACTGAGGAAGTCAATGGGGCTCCCGTAATGACGGGAGCGTTGCTAGGAGACGTCAGTAAATAGTCACTGTCCAGGGTGCTGAAAGAGTTAAGCGATCGGCAGTAACTGTTTCTGCACCCGGGACAGTGACTACCGATCCCAATATACATGTATCTGTAAAAAAAAATGAAGTTCGTACTTACCGAGAACTCCCTGCTTCT